>NC_080041.1:40416878-40491522 GCF_012489685.1 Lotus japonicus | reverse complement strand
GAATTGATTCTGGGCAAACAAAGACGAACCAGTCAGAACCAGATCAGCCTTCAGACCCTCTGAAGAGACCTTGCTCAGTCTGAAAGGATTGGTGTCCTTAATTGAACCCAAGTCCATAGATGAAGCTCTTCAGGACAAGGATTGGATTCTGGCCATGGAAGAAGAATTGAATCAATTCTCCAAGAACGATGTTTGGAGCTTAGTGAAGAAGCCTGAGAGTGTCCATGTAATTGGAACAAAATGGGTATTCAGAAACAAGCTGAATGAGAAAGGAGATGTAGTCAGAAACAAGGCAAGGCTAGTTGCTCAAGGCTACAGCCAGCAGGAAGGAATAGACTACACTGAAACATTTGCTCCAGTAGCAAGACTGGAGACAATCAGACTGTTGATCTCTTTCTCAGTGAATCACAACATAGTTCTACATCAGATGGACGTGAAGAGTGCCTTCCTAAATGGTTATATTTCAGAGGAAGTCTATGTTCATCAACCCCCAGGTTTTGAAGATGAGAAGAAGCCAGACCATGTGTTCAAATTGAAGAAGTCACTCTATGGTCTGAAGCAAGCTCCCAGAGCATGGTATGAGAGACTCAGCTCATTCCTTCTGGAGAATGAGTTTGTAAGGGTAAAGTAGATACAACTCTTTTTTGCAAGACTTATAAAGATGATATCTTAATTGTGCAAATTTATGTTGATGATATTATATTTGGTTCTGCTAATCAATCTCTATGCAAAGAATTTTCTGAGATGATGCAGGCTGAATTTGAGATGAGTATGATGGGAGAATTAAAGTACTTTCTGGGAATACAAGTTGATCAAACACCAGAAGGAACATATATCCATCAGAGCAAGTACACTAAAGAACTTCTGAAGAAGTTCAATATGCTGGAATCTACAGTGGCCAAGACTCCAATGCATCCTACATGCATTCTGGAGAAAGAAGATAAAAGTGGTAAAGTATGTCAGAAGCTCTATCGTGGCATGATAGGTTCACTTCTATACTTAACTGCATCTAGGCCAGACATACTATTTAGTGTTCATTTATGTGCTCGTTTCCAATCAGATCCAAGGGAAACCCACTTAACTGCTGTTAAGAGGATCCTAAGGTATCTGAAAGGCTCCACTAACCTTGGCTTGATGTATAAGAAAACATCAGAGTATAAGCTTTCAGGTTATTGTGATGCTGATTATGCTGGAGATAGAACAGAGAGAAAAAGTACTTCTGGAAATTGTCAATTTCTGGGAAGCAATCTAGTCTCATGGGCAAGCAAGAGGCAATCAACCATTGCACTATCTACTGCAGAGGCAGAATATACCTCAGCAGCAATATGCAGCACTCAGATGCTCTGGATGAAACATCAGCTGGAGGATTATCAGATCCTTGAGAGCAATATCCCAATCTATTGTGATAACACTGCTGCAATCTCATTGAGTAAGAATCCTATCTTGCATTCAAGGGCAAAGCACATTGAGGTAAAGTATCACTTTATTAGAGATTATGTACAGAAGGGCGTACTTCTTCTGAAGTTTGTTGATACTGACCATCAATGGGCAGATATCTTTACAAAGCCCTTAGCAGAGGATAGATTTAATTTTATTCTGAAAAATCTGAACATGGACTTTTGTCCAGAGTGAAGATGGATCAGAACCTCTGACTATGATACTTCTTGATCAGAAGATGTCTAGTCCAGAAGGTAACTCAATCAGAGTGTGTGTACCCATTGGTACTGACTCTGAAGCTGAGATAGCAACACGTGTGTCAGTATTTCTGATGCATAGTTCCTTGTGCCCGTGTGACAGTCTGTCATGTTGCGTGTAGATGTGCTTCTCTCCTGTGTGTGATATGTGTATTTACTATTACTATCTATCTTTAATTTTCAACCGTTGATTTTAAATTGCTTTTTGAATCAACAACGGTTATTTGTCAAAACCCACTATACACACACGATCTCCTTCACTTTCGGTTTTTACTCCCTCTCTCTTCTGCTATTTCAAAACCGCTTACCCTCGATTTCTCTCTCGATCTCTCTTCATCTTTCAACCTTCATCTTCTACCTAAACCTTCAACCGCTCCAAAAATGGTGAGTCAAACCAGAAGAGCTACTGCAGATGCAACCCAGTTCCCTCATATGGTAGTTGGTCTAGCAACAGGTCAAAGGGGTCCTGAGAATCCGAATCAAGATCAAGGTCAAGCTCAAGAGCAGATTATTCCGATTGCAGAACGGGGCTGTGCCGTTCACTGCGTATATGCTCCTGAGGAACTTCAAGTACTGGCAGAATGGAGATTCGACCTCGACAATCTTGCTACAAATGGGTATGATCTTCGTCCTGAAGTCCAAGCTCAAGGTTGGGAAAATTACTTCAACAGGCTTCGAGGACCGGTGTATGACAAACTGATCAAGGAATTCTGGAAGCACGCCGACTGCGATGATACTCAGGTGGTATCTCACATTCTTGGAAGGAAGATCATCATTACAGAGAAGTCTTTCGTGAATCTGCTGGGTGTAGAAACTGCTCTTGGGTATCGTTTCCAATTCACTGAATCGAAGCTGAAACCCAAGACGAAGGATGAGACCAACAAGGCCCTGTACACCAATTACAAACCGGGCAAGACTAATTACAAAGTGATGGACCTTTATCCCAAGCTCAGGATCTGGCACAAGATTCTGCTCAACTGCATAAACCAGAGACCAAAGGGCAGTTCCCCAGACTACATCAACTTCAACCAGAAGACGATGTTGTTCTTCATCAAAGACAAGAAGAAGATCTGCCTTCCCTACTTCCTGTTCTCCTACTTGAAGGAGTGTATCCGGAAGTCTAGGACTACTGCCTCCATCAAGTCAGCAATCAAGTATATCCCCCTTGGGAGACTGTTGTCTGATCTCTTCATTGAGAGTGGCCTCATTCAAGATCTGGTCAATGCTGGATGCACAGAGGATCTGACTACCATTGTCAGTGATGTCTTCACTGCGAATTCTCTAAAGAAAATGGGCCTAGTCAAGAAGAAGATTGCTCCTGCCCATGAAGACACATCTTCTGAAATCAGAAGTAGAAAGGTGCCTCTGAATGACTACCCTCTGTGGACACAGGCAGACAATCCTGAAGCCATTAGGTGCTATGTTGAAGACCTAAGGGCTCAAGGCTATGAAATTGATCTCGATGAATTCTTCAGCAGACTGCCGCCAACTCCAGAGTTTCCTTCTCCTATCAAGAAGAAAGTTCAGAGGAAGATGATCCTAGAAGAATCTTCTGAGGAATCAGATGTCCCTCTGACCAAAGGGAAGAAGGCTGGTCAATCCAAGAGAAAACATGATGAAACCAGCAAGCCAGATGATGGTGATGATGGTGATAATGAGGATGGTCCTCCTTCTTCTAAGAAGAAGAAGAAGCAGGTCAGAATTGTGATGAAGCCTACTCGGGTGGAACCAGCTGCTGAAGTGATCAGAAGGATTGAAACTCCTGCAAGAGTGACAAGATCATCAGCACAATCAAGTAAGTCTGCAGTTGCTTCTGATGATGATTTGAATTTATTTGATGCACTCCCCATATCAGCCATGCTCAAACAATCTTCAAATCCACTCACTCCCATTCCTGAGTCCCAACCAGCTGCACAAACCACCTCTCCACCACATTCCCCAAGGTCTTCATTTTTCCAACCTTCTCCTACTGAAGCACCTCTCTGGAATTTGCTCCAGAACCAACCCTCTAGGCCAGATGAACCAACCTCTCCCATTACCATCCAGTACAACCCATTAACTTCTGAACCCATCATCCCTGAGAAACCAGAGCCTAACCAAACAGAACCTGGACCCAGAACCTCTGATCACTCTGTCCCAAGAGCATCAGAACGTCTGGCTCCCAGAACCACGGATACAGACTCTTCCACAGCCCTTACACCTGTATCCTTCCCAACAAATGTTGCTGACTCTTCTCCTTCCAACAACTCTGAATCCCTTCGAAAATTCATGGAAGTTAGAAAAGAAAAGGTGTCTACCTTAGAAGAATATTATCTCACTTGTCCAAGCCCTAGGAGATATCCTGGCCCTAGACCTGAACGTCTAGTTGACCCAGATGAACCTATCTTGGCCAATCCTTTACATGAGGCAGATCCTTTGGCTCAACAAGCTCACCCTGCCCCTGACCAACAAGAGCCTGTTCAACCAGAACCTGAACCAGAACAATCTGTGTCTAACCACTCCTCAGTTAGATCACCCCATCCTCTGGTTGAAACTTCAGAACCTCACCTTGGAACCTCTGAACCAAATGCTCAAATGTTTAACATTGGCTCTCCACAAGGTGCCTCTGAAGCTCACAGCAACAATCACCCAGCCTCTCCTGAAACCAACCTCTCTATCATTCCTTACACTCACCTCCGACCCACATCTCTCTCTGAGTGCATCAATATTTTCCATCATGAAGCCTCATTGATGCTACGCAATGTGCAAGGTCAGACTGACCTAAGCGAGAATGTTGAACATGTGGCTGAAGAGTGGAACAATCTGAGCACTTGGCTAGTGGCTCAAGTTCCCGTTATGATGCAGCTACTGAATGCAGAGGGAAGTCAGAGGATCGAGGCTGCAAAGCAAAGGTTTGCTAGAAGGGTGGCTCTTCATGAACAAGAACAGAGACATAAGCTACTTGAAGCTATTGAAGAAGCCAAAAGAAAGAAAGAACAAGCAGAAGAAGCTGCACGTCAAGCAGCAGCTCAAGCTGAACAAGCCAGATTAGAGACAGAACGACTTGAAGCTGAGGCTGAAGCTCTTAGATGCCAAGCACTTGCACCCGTAGTTTTTACTCCTGCTGCTTCTGCTTCCACTCCAGCTCCTCACGCTGCTCAGAATGTTCCTTCTAGTTCTACACAGCCAAACTCGTCCAGACTCGACATTGTGGAACAACGTCTTGACACTCATGAGTCTCTGCTGATTGAAATGAAGCAAATGATGATGGAACTTCTGCGTCGATCTGATAAACCCTAGCTTTAGGATCTCTTCGTTTTGATTTCTTTTTCTTTACCTGTGTTTTATTTCATTAACCTCTGGCTCTTTCTTGTTAATCTTTACTTTGCTCGTTTGTGATTATCTATGCATATATATATATATATATATATATCTGACATTATGTTTGCAAATTTTTTTTATTATTCATCATAACCGCTTTTACATCATACATTTTTTTTTTCTTTTTCCTAAAATCCTAGAATGGAGGATCCCTCCTCATTCTTCTGCACTCCTGGCGCTGCTCTGACCTCTCCTTCTCCAGACGCTCCAGTGCATACTGGATGTTGTTGAGCCTGTCTTTTAGCTCATCCCTCTCCAGAATCTCTTCTGCAGTCTTGAGCTTCTTTTCCAAGATCTCTTTTTCTTCCAGCAGCTTTAGTTCAAGCTGGCTAAGTTCTTGCGCCTCCTCCACGAAGGCAAGAAATTCCCTCAAGTCTCTATTCAACTCTGGACGCAGGTCCTCCTCCAGCAGTATCCGTGTTAGCTCTGAGATGGTTATTGTACCCTCTGGATGCCTAATGTTGAGAAACAAGTCCTCCTCAAAGGCTCTCTTTCTCAGCTCCTCTAATGCGATCATGTATGATGCCATTTTTCTCTGGTATGATGTTGTGAAGCTTACCTCTCTCTCCAACGCTTTATATAGGCTTCACTTTCTCTCTGAAAGTTAATGCTCCAACAGTTTCTCGAGGTTAAGTTCTTGGTAACTGACCCTCCTCTTTACTCCCTTGGCCGGTGGTAAACGTTCTTCTCTTGCATTAACTCTTCTATTTATTTCGCCTAACTCTGATTCATGCATCGTTTTAATTTTCTTTAAACTTAGACCTTTTCTAAGGGGGAGTACCTTGTACTTCAAGCTAAGTTTTTCACACCCCAAGCTTTTTGCTTATGACAAAAAGGGGGAGTAAACCCAGTTTTTGATGTGTAAGATGTGTTAGTGTGATTTATTTTTCTTTTGGAGAATTTAAGAGTTCCACCTTTATGACCATAGATGTGTCACTGGGCAAATACAAGGAATACATTTCACTTCCTCTGAAATGATTCTAATTTGACTCTGATACCCAAGACTCTGATACCTTGTCCGTGACTCTGATTACTTATGCGCTCTGATTACTCTATTTTCATCTATGTCATAAGTTTTTCACTCTGAACTCTTATATCATTTAGCTCAGAATCTAGACTTTACTAATGTTTTCATCAAGTATTAGATTCAGGGGGAGCTAAGCTCAGAATCAAGCAGTGACTTGAATTCAGAATGAGCAAGATAAACTATTCACATCAGGATAAGTCTTATTCTATATCTCTAAACTCTGAGTGAATTCAGTTTAATGTTTAAGAATTGTTCATCAAAAATCTTAGTTTTGTCATCATCAAAAAGGGGGAGATTGTAAGATCAAGTTTTGATCTAGTAGTACAACTCTATGTATTGATGATTACAAGTTAACCTTTTGATATGAACAATTGTGGTACTCTAACGTGTTTTTCTGAGTGTGCTATTTACAGGCTCTGACCTCAACTCAATCTCACACAAATCAGAAGCACTGTGTATAAAGAGCGACCCAAGCAACGCTTTCGCATTCACCATGTTCAGTATGAACAGTGGAAAAGCTTCAGAAGTTCTGAAGTTATACAAACTCTGATGTGGACTCAGTCACTAGAAATTCTGAAGATCCAGAAAGTCTGATAACCAAGAAACACTGAAGGCTCAGATATTCTGATGGTGTAGAAGACTCTGAAGATCCAGAAGCTGATTAGTGAAATTCTGATGTCCAGAAGCAAGATACTCTGAAGACCATGTACTTCCCTCTGAGTTCAGAATCAGAAGAAACAATGGTCAGAGGATCTGGGCTTTCCCTCTGACTCTGATCAACCGGCTTCACAAGTTCCAACATGAAGCTTTCTCCTGATCAGAAGTCTCCTAGGTTTAAAGGTCAAGTCGCTATCCAAGTACAAAAGCAACTGTACCTTCCTGACGACCTACCTAACAGTCTCAGACACAGCAGAAGCTGGATTTTCCAGAACTGCCCTCCAACGGTAGCATTTCCCATGCAACGCTCAACCCTAATCCTTGGAGTATATAAAGAGGCTGAAGACTGAAAGAAGCGGCTAGAAGCATTCACATACGCGCAAGACAAATTCAAATTCTTCTAAGCTTTCTTTCATCTGAAATTCATTGAGTTTACTATTAGCTTTTTAGAAGCAAATCTCTTGTAAACAATTCTTTGATAAACAGTTTGTTTAGTTACTTTAGGAGATCAAGGTTGATCGAATCCTAGAGAAGACTAAGAGAGTGAATCTTAGTGTGAGCTAAGTCAGTGTAATTGTTAGTCACTTGTAGGTTTCAAGTGCAGTTGTAACTTTTACCTGATTAGTGGATTGCCTTCATTCTAAGAAGGAAGAAATCACCTTAACGGGTGGACTGGAGTAGCTTGAGTGATTTATCAAGTGAACCAGGATAAAATCCTTGTGTGCTTTTCTATCTCTTATCTTTAGCACTTAAGTTCTCGAAAGATTTGTCAAAATCTTTAAGGTGGAAGCTTTATCTTGAAAACGTTATTCAAACCCCCCCTTTCTACCGTTTTTCATACCTTCAATTGCCACCAGCTCCAGAGTTTGACTCTCCTCCCAAGAGGAAAGTTCAGAGAAAAATGGTCTTGGAGGAATCTTCTGAGGAGTCTGATGTTCTCTGAAGAAGAAGAAGAAGGCTGACAAGCCTAAGAGGAAGCACGATGAAACCACCAAGCTTGATGTTGGTGATGATGATGATAATGATGATGCTCCCTCTCCTCCAAAGAAAAAGAAGAAGCAAGTCATAATTGTGGAGAAGCCTACCCATGTGGAACCTGCTGCTGCAGTCATCAGAATGGAGACTTCTGCCAGAGTGACTCGGTCTGCCGTGCGTTCATCAAGTAAGTCGGCTGTCACTGAATCTGATGATGATTTAAACTCAATTGATGCACTCCCCATCTCTACACTTCTTAACCGCACGGCCACCCAACTCACCCCTATCCCAAAGTCTCAACCAGCTGCCCAAACCACATCTCCACCAAATTCACCAAAGTCTTCATTTTTCCAACCTTCCCAAGAAGAAGCACCTCTGTGGAATATGCTTTAGACTCCACGTCCCTCTGAACCAACCTCACCCATTACCATTCAATACAACCCATTAACCTCTGAACCCATCATTCTTGAACAACCAGAACTTGAACAACCAGAACCTGAACCCAGAACGTCTGATCACTCTGTCCCCAGAGCATCAGAACGTCCTGATCGTAGAACTGCTGATACAGATTCTTCCACTCCCTATACTTCTGTATCCTTTCCTACCAACGTTGCTGACTCCTCACCTTCCAACAACTCTGAGTCACTTCGTAAATTTCTGGAAGTTAGGAAAGAAAAAGTGTCTGCCATTCCAGAGTACTACCTCACAGTACCAAGCCCTAGGAGATACCCAGGACCTAGACCAGAACATCTAGTTGACCCAGATGATCCTATCCAAGCTGACCCCTTGCATGAAGCAGACCCTTTAGCCCAACAAGTCCAACCTGACCAAATTCATCAAGAGCCCATTCAACTAGAACCAGAAAACTCTGTGTCTAACCACTCTTCGGTTAGATCCCCACATCCTCAGGTTGAAACCTCTGAACCAAACCTTGGAGCCTCTGAACCAAATGTCCAAACTTTTGATATTGGCTCTCCTCAAGGTGCCTCTGAGGCAAACAGCAACAACCACCCAACCTCTCCTGAAACCAACCTCTCCATTGTTCCCTACACATACCTCAGGCCAACCTCTCTCTCTGAGTGCATCAGTGTTTTTAATCATGAAGCTTCACTGATGTTACGGAATGTGCAAGGTCACACTGACCTGAGTGAGAACGCTGACTCTGTTGCTGAAGAATGGAATCGTCTGAGTACTTGGTTAGTTGCTCAGGTTCCTGTTATGATGAGTCATCTCACTGCAGAAAGGGATCAGAGGATTGAGGCTGCTAGGCAGCGGTTTAACAGACGAGTGGCTCTGCATGAACAACAGCAAAGAACTAAGTTACTTGAAGCTGTTGAAGAAGCCAGAAGAAAGAAAGAGCAAGCAGAAGAAGCTGCACGTCAAGCGGCTGTACAAGCTGAACATGCCATATTAGAAGCTGAGAGACTAGAAGCTGAAGTTGAAGCTCTTAGATGTCAAGCTCTTGCACCAGTGGTCTTCACTCCTGCTGCTTCTGATTCCACTCCAACTCATCAATCTGCTCAGAATGTTCCCTCTAGTTCTACACAGCCAAGTTCTTCCAGACTTGACATCATGGAACAACGTCTCAATTCTCATGAGACTCTGCTGATGGACATGAAGCAAATTCTTCAAGAACTCCTGCGTCGTTCTGACAAGCCTTAGTTTTAGGATTTCTTTCGTTTTTCTTACCTTAATTTATTTTTTATTTTCTATTTTATTTCTTTTATTTTGAATTATTTGCTATGTTCTGATTACTTGTCGTTTATCATTGCATATATATATATATAACATTGTGTTTGCAAAATTTTCTTTTATTCATATCAATCACGCTATTACATCATACATTTTTCCCTAAAATCTAGAATGGAGGATCCTTCCTCATTCTTCTGCACTCCCGGCGTTGCTCTGCTCTTTCCTTCTCCAGCCGCTCAAGCGCATACTCTATATTCCCAAGCTTGATGCTAAGCTCGTTCTTCTCCAGACTATCTTCAATAGTCTTGAGACTCTTTTCCACAGCTTCCTTCTTTCCCAGAAAATTCAATTCCAGCTCGCTGAGTTCCTGAATTTCATTCACGAAGCCAAGGAATTCTTTCAGATCCTTCTTTAGCTCTGGACAAAGGTCTTCTTCAAGCAGTGTCTTCGTTAGCTCTTGTATGGTCTTTGTACCATCAGGATGCCTTATATTGAGGAACATATCTTCCTCAAAAGCTTTCCTTCTGAGCTCTTCCAGTGCAACCATGTATGAAGCCATTTCTTTTTATTGTATTGATCGAGTTGTGAAGCTTACTCTCTTCTAAATCTCTTTATATAAGCTTCATTCTCTCCTTGGAAGTTATTGCTCCTACAGTTTATCGAGGTTAAGTCCTTGGTAACTGAAGCTTCTCTTTACTCCCGTGGCCGGTGGTAAACGTTCTTCTTTTGCATTAACTCCCTTCTTTAATTCGCGTAACTCTCATTCCTACATCGTATATTTCTCCATCTTTTCACTCAGACCTTCTCTAAGGGGGAGTACCTTGTACTTCAAGCTGAGTTTTTCACACCCCATACTTTTTGCTTATGACAAAAAGGGGGAGTACACCCAGTTTTTGATGTGTAAGCTATGTTAGTGTGATTTATATTTATTTTGGAGAATTCAAGAGGTCCACCTTTATGACCATAGATGTGTCACTAGGCATATACAAGGAATACATTTCACTTCTTCTGAAGTGATTCTATTTGACTCTGATACCACTTATCGTTGACTCTGAATACTTATGCGCTCTGATTATTTTATTTCATCTATGTCATGCGCTTTCACTCTGAACTCTTACATTATTTAGCTCAGAATCTAGACATTTCTAACGTTTTCATTAAGTCTTAGATTCAGGGGGAGCTATGCTCAGAATCAAGCTGTGACTTGAATTCAGAATGAGCAAAATAAACTATTCACATCAGGATAAGTCTTATTCTATATCTCTAAACTCTGAGTGAATTCAGCTTATTGTTTAAGAATTGTTCATCAAAATACTTGGTTTTGTCATCATCAAAAAGGGAGAGATTGTAAGATCAAGTTTTGATCGAGTAGTACAACTCTATGTTTTGATGTTAAGATCAACGTGTTATTCTGAGTGTGCTATTTACAAGCTCTGACCTCAATTCAATCTCACACAAATCAGAAGCACTGTGCATAAAGAGTGACCCAAGCAACGCTTTCGCAACATCTATGTTCACTCTAAACAGTAGAAACGCTTCAGAAGATCTGAAGTCACACAAGCTCTGATATGGACTCAGTCACTTGAAGTTCTGAAGATCCAGACGTTCTGACAACCAAGAAACTCTGAAGGTTCAGATGTTCTGATGGTGTAGAAGACTCTAAAGATCCAGAAGCTGAAAAGTGGAAACTCTGATGTCTAGAAGCAAGATGACTCTGAAGACCATGTACTTCCCTCTGAGTTCAGAATCAGAAGATACAACGATCAGAGGATCGGTGCTTCCCTCTGACTCTGATCAACTGGCTTCACAAGTTCCAACATGAAGCATTCCCCTGATCAGAAGTCTACTAGGTTTAAAGGTCAAGTCACTATCCAAGTACAAAAGCAAATGTACTATCCTGACGACCTACCTAACATTCTCAGCCACAGCAGAAGCTGGAATTTCCAGAACTGCCCTCCAACGGTAGCATTTCCATGCAGCGTTCAAACCCTAATCCTTGGAGTATAAATAAAGGCTGAAGATTGAAAGATGCGGTTGGAAGAATCTCACACGCGCAAGCTATATTCAAAAACCTTCTAAGCATTATTTCATCTGAATTCATTGTGTTTACTATTAGCTTTTCAGAAGCAAACTCTTTGTAAACATTCTTTCTTAAACAGTTGTTTAGTTACCTTTAGGAGATGAAGTTTGATCGGATCCTAGAGAAGACTAAGAGAGTGAATCTTAGTGTGAGCTAAGTCAGTGTAATTGTTAGTCACTTGTAGGTTTCAAGTGCAGTTGTAACATTTACCTGATTAGTGGATTGCCTTCATTCTAAGAAGGAAGAAATCACCTTAACGGGTGGACTGGATTAGCTTGAGGGATTTATCAAGTGAACCAGGATAAAATCCTTGTGTGCTTTTCTATCTCTTATCTTAAGCACTTTGTTCTCGAAAGATTTGTTAAAATCTTTAAGGTGGAAGTTTTATTCTGAAAACGTTATTCAAACCCCCCCTTTCATTAGGAGGGAAGACACAAGTAACGGAACAACGCCTTTGTGCGAGAGGGATCATTTTCCCTTGAGCTTGAGCTTGAGCTTGAGTTCTTTGAGTTTCAGGGCCCGATTGACCAGTAGCTTGACCTACTACCATAACAGGAAATTTGGTTTCATCGGCAGTTTTACCTCTGTTGGATTTCACCATCTTTGAAGCGGTTAAAGGTTTGGGTAGAAAGGAAAATGATGAATAGAGAGAGAGAGATCGTGGGGAATAAGGATTTTGAAAACCAAAGAGAGAGAGAGTAAATCCGTAAGTGATGGAGAACGTGTGTGTATAATGGGTTTTTGATAATAATCGTTGTTGATCAAAAAACAAAGTAAAATCAACGGTTAAAAATTAAAGACATCATAGCAACAGTTAAAACACATATCACACGATGGAGAGAAACACATCAACACTCATTACGACAGACTGTCAGCACGAGCACAAGGAACGATGTATCATAATTACTGACACACGTTTACTGTCTCAGCTTCAGAGTCAGCACCAATGGGTACTTATCCTCTGATAGAGTTTCCTTCTGAACTAGACATCTTCTGATAAAGAAGCATCATAGTCAGAGGTTCTGATCCATCTTCATGCTGGACAAAAGTTCATATTCAGATTTTTCAGAATGAAACTTAATCTATCCTCTGCTAATGGCTTTGTGTAAAACCCCGATTTCGGTGGCGTCACTTTAGTAACCAAAAGAAAATAAAAGCGGAAAAACGTGAATATTTTTTTTCGATATTTGTTTTAAGTAAATAAAAGACTTGTCGAATTTAAAGACGTATCGACGAAAGATAAACAAGACTTATGTACAATATATATACACTCCCCACATTAAACAACACGCCACGTCACGAGTAACCTCCAGTGACGGGAAAGTAGTGCCTGTCGGCAAATATGTACAGAAACAAAATATAAGGTCAGTATTCTGATATACAGTCCTCCAAACGAAAATAGGTCAGCTCAAAATAGTCCGAAGACCTCCTAATCCGACCAACTCCCTGTGACTCCCGTAAAGAGAACCACACAAAAAGCTAAAGGTCGGGGACCAACCCTGCCCCAAAATGAGAAAAACTGAAGATCAGAGCCACGACGCTAATCCTACCCTAATCCTGACTAGAGGAGTACTACACACCACTCCCAACTACGCATCACTATGATCGTCGTCTGAATCTGAATCCAAGACGATCAGGTCAATGACTGCGTCAGTCCTCACAGCGGGTCCCACGGGTACTGTACCCGATCCCAAGACAGCAGCAACCGCGACGGTGGGTGAGCTAGACTCAGATGAAGCCCCTCCTACAGGCAACTCCTCTGAAGGGTCCTCCTCGTCCTCAGGTGATGGTGCTGGTACCACAACTCCAGGGCCACAGTGCACGCCCGGTGGTAGGTTGAAGCTAACCGTGTGGCGTCTCAAGACTCCATGCGTCAGGTTTCCCATTCGGTCGACATGGTCCTCCATTATTCGCCCCGTGTAGATGGCTCGGTGACCGGCGGGGTCGACCACCCAAGAGCCCGGGGTGTCCGTGTCCAGCAACTCAAACCTGGTCCCCCCGAAGGGACGACCATCTCGAACCAATCGGCCATCGACATCTGACAAAAAGGGCATACATAGCCCCCCATACACAGGTAGCACGCGCAAGGGTCAACTCAAAGAATTACATAATAGTACATCCAATAGGCAAAGTATAAGTAGTAGCCACATAGGCTTAGATATGAATGACAACATTATAAATGGTATATCCTGCCAAATAAGAATAAATAACATTTGCTGGCAATTAACATATCTCAAACAGTGTTAACAGGTAACAAATACAATCAGCAACTAAATCAGCATGAAATGCAAATGCTAAGGAACAAGATGCATTCCGGAGGGATGGGCACCAACGAGTCAGCCCTAACACCAGCCACGGTGGGACCATTTCTGCTCGGGTGTCTCTTATACCAAACAAAGTGTAGTCAGATCAGCAGTAAACCCGCAGGCCTGCAATTTCCGTCTGCTACTAAGAATCACCGCAGTGTTCTTACATGGAAATCCGGGTCTTATGACCATTTTTGGAATCCAACGAGGTCCGGCATCCCACCGTGTATTAACCTCAATGAGTGCATGAATGCAAGTGGTTAGCCAAACAACGTCTCCGACCTCACTCGTCACGTCGTCACGTGTTCTAGCTAACTAATTGTCTCTAAAAAACATACCCTAAGGTAAATGTCGATTCTGCGACAAAAGACAATTAATTATAAAAAGTAACTCATGATGATTTCTCGAATCATCCGACTCATCTCCATCCGATGGTCAAAATCTGCTCAGCGAGCGAAAAGTACCAATGTACTTGGAAACTACCTGTTTCCAGGCTTATCTTTCAGATAGCCCAACAACAAAACTGCTCATTGAGCAAAAGAGCATCAATATACTCAGAAACTTATTAATTTTCCCGACTTATCTTTTAGATAGTCCAACAACAATTCAGCTCATCGAGCGAAAGAGTATCAACATACTCGGAAACTCATTAGTTTCCTCAAAACTTGGACTCGGCGACACTTCTCATTTTCCCAAAACTAATATTCAAGTCCTAAGCCCTTATTTGCGATTGTGATCATCATTTAAAGATTCAGAGGTTGTTTAATGTCTTATGAATTTTCCTTGTAAAATCGTTTCCATTTAGTTTTGTCTCTAAACTTATGAGTTCAAAAGATCCCATAATCCCAAGTAATTCCCTGAGAAGGTCTCGATCCATCAAAACAACAACAAGGGTCCGAACCTCGGTCCGTCCCGTCAAACTTTCTCAAAATCTCACGATAAATCCGGCATAAATGCCCGTTATCCTCACTCTGCCGAACAACAGATATATGTGCACTTGCATATTCAAAACAATACAATCCAACAGTCATGGCACATATATCAACACATTGAGGAATAACCATTTAGCACTTAGCATATAGGGCAAATATCACACCTCCTAGATTAACCAGGTAACACATAGCATGGGAATCAACCTCAACAACAATCAAGCAATAAAAGATTATCAATTGTCAGTCGTAGCCTCAGAAAACGTTTTTCCCAGTCAAACACAATCAAGTGCATAAACAGTAAATCAAGTCGAAATCGTCGACACCTAATTCATTATCTAGTATTCAGTGAGTAGCCCTCACCTGTAGGTTTTCCAGCTTGTTCCTCAACTCTTCCTTCACAAACTTCTTCTTCGAATCCACAAAGTTCCTCAACCGAACCTTAGGACAAATTCACAGAAATCAATCACAATGAGTCAGAAACTCGGCAAACAATACGTACTAGGGTTTCACGAAACATTACAAACTCCGAAGTACGACAATCTAACGCGTTAAGACAAGTTTTCGAAAAACGAAATTTCCCCCCCCCCTTGATGAGGAGCTCTCGGCCACTATGCACAATTAGGTGGGCCAATTTTTCTTCGATCAAACTTGGTTCCTCGGTTATCATTAGCCGCAACTAAGACGAACCTAAGCTCAGAAAAATTTTCGGATCAAAAACTGTCGCAGCGGTATTTTGGTCATCATTTTCAGCTCAGAATTTCAAAACTAGATTTTCGAAAAACAAATTGGATGGGGACGTAACCAACGATGTTTATGACGACTAATCCTACTAGCACTAAGCTAAGTCGTGAATTTTTAGCGTAAAGAACGAAACTTTGCCCAGAAATGGGTTTTTCCAACAGAAATGAATCCCGGTGGCATTTCTGCGACATTCGGCAAAATGTAATCCGCTAAACACACTCAGGAGCATGAAGGGAATAAGTTTAGACACTAAAATCAGCTTATTTGAACAGTTTTACAAAAAACTCAAAACTTTGAGCACAGAAAGACATAGAGAAAAGCGACAGAATTGACGATCAGAAGTGAGATATGGTATCCCTACCTCGAGATCTTCAATTAGCAACGAACTGTGCAGCAATCGGGCAAGAAACGACGAAAATCAAATCCTCCTCCTCTCCTTGGGGTTGCTCGCGAGTTTGGGAAAGAAAATGGGGAAGTTTTGAAAAAAATTTCATTTTCCCGCTATTTATAGGTTTTGGAAAATTTGGAAAAATGAAAATTTCGCGATTCCGATTTTTCCTGTGTAATCCTCGAAGAATTCTAAGATAGGTTACGGCAACAGAATTCCAGAACTCAAAACAGGTTTCTTGGAACTAAATCAAACGATCCAAAGTCGGTGTAAATCGATTTTACCCGAAAAACTACTTTTTGCAGTTGATGTCGGATGAGAAAACTTCGTTCTGAAGAAAGATTAGAATCATTGAGAGAAATATGCGTCCGCGTGTGGAATCTTCGTTTGAAGCTCCGAATAGAAAAAGTCTTCATCGTCCGTTGATTTTAGGGTTTCTGAACTATCAGGGTTTCGGTTTCGGCAAACTTCCGAGTATTGGAATTTGACGTTCGTACATTCCAGGGTTTCGTATCTAAACGCTTGTTTATAGACGAATAAGAGAAGTTCTAACATTTCTCTAAAGATTTTTGGAATTAATTTCCGTCGTGTCTTAAAACGTAAATTAGCTATTTTCTAGTGTTCTTGACCTAGGTTTAAGCGAATACTAATCGTGCTATAACTCCTATCGACTTTGATACATTCCTTAGCTTTTTCCTGAACTTTCTCGTTCACAAATTTATTCCGTTAAATAAACACTTGTTCAGGTTTTCCTTCACGTTACATCAATTTAATCGTGAAAAGGAATTTCATTCGGTTTATTCCAAACTTAAAACTTTGCGTCTCACATTACTACCCTCCAAAAAGAAAGTTTCGTCCTCGAAACTTAAGGTTCAGCAAAAAGTTCCGGATACTGTTCCTTAATCTTTTCCTTCAGTTCCCATGTCGCATCGCCAGTATCCTTGTTCCAAATGACTTTTACCAACACAATCTCTTTTCCCCTCAACTGTTTTATCCTTGTGTCTCCGATGCTAATTGGCGGCGTCTCGAAAGACAGGTCATCCTTCAACTCAATGTCATCAAGTTCGATAACATGCGTCGGATCCGCAATATACTTCCTCAGTTGCGACACATGAAACACATCGTGAATGTTTGATAAAAATGGGGGTAGTGCAATCTAAGCTACAGGTCCTATACGACGAGTAATCTGATAAGGTCCAATAAACTTTGGCGTAAGTTTCCTCGACTTAATCGCTCGTCCAACTCCTGTAGTCTGTGTAACTCGCAGAAACACATGATCTCCTTCTTCAAATTCTAGAGTTCTGCGCCTCTGATCGGCATAACTTTTCTGTCTACTTTGAGAAGTCCTCATTTTCTCTCTGATCTGTTTGATCATCTCTGTTGTCTGTTGCAGAAGTTCTGGTCCAACTAACAAATTCTCCCCATCTTGATACCAACACAAAGGTGTTCGACACTTGCGGCCATACAAAGCTTCGTACGGTGCCATACCTATGCTCGTATGAAAACTGTTGTTGTAAGTGAACTCAATCAACGGCAATAGATTATCCCAACTACCCTTGTTGTCCAAAACGCAAGCTCGTAGTAAGTCTTCCAATGATTGGATAGTCCTCTCAGTCTGTCCATCAGTCTGTGGGTGATAAGCAGAACTTAATCTCAGCCTCGTTCCCAATGCCTCCTGAAGAGCTCCCCGAAAATGTGAAGTAAATTTTGGGTCTCGGTCAGAAACAATACTAGTCGGTACCCCATGAAGGCGTACGATCTCAGCTATGTAAATCTCCGACAGTTTCTCCACATTGTAGGTAGTTCTCACGGGTATAAAATGAGCCGACTTGGTTAATCGATCCACTATTACCCAAATCGAATCATAACCTTTCTGAGTTCTTGGCAAAGCTACGACAAAATCCATCGATATGCTGTCCCATTTCCATTCTGGTACATCCAAACTTTGTAACATACCCAAAGGTTTCTGATGTTCCACTTTTGCTTTCTGACATGTTAAACACGCAGCTACATACTCGGCCACTTGTCTCTTCATTCCTGGCCACCAAAAATTCATCTTCAAGTCTTGGTACATCTTTTTCATTCCAGGATGAATGCTCAACTTGCTCTTGTGACCTTCGTCCATAATCAACCTCCTCAAATCAGGGTTGTTAGGTACGCAAACTCTATCCTTACACCGCAGGATATTATCATTTCCTACCTTGAATTCTGGGTCTTTACCCTGAATTACCAAATTCCTTTTTCCGAGTTGAAATTCATCTTGCAACTGTTGATCTCGGATTTCTTCCATCAATCCATTTGCGATCCTGATCATACCGAACTTCAGTTTTCCCTCGGACGATCTCACGTCTAAGCACAAATCTCGAAATTGTTCCAGCAATTGCAGCTCCTTAATCATCATTGATGAGATATGCATCTTCCTACTCAAAGCATCGGCAACAACATTAGCCTTTCCAGGATGATATTGTAGAGTAAATTCATAATCCTTGATGAATTCCATCCATCTTCGCTGTCTCATGTTCAGCTCCTTCTGGTCAAACAGATATTTCAAACTCTTATGATCACTGAATATGGTAAAAGTGCATCCGTATAAGTAATGTCTCCATATCTTCAGTGAAAATACTATGGCAGCTAGCTCTAAATCATGAGTTGGATAGTTCTTCTCGTGAGTCTTCAGTTGTCGCGAAGCATAAGCTACAAATTTCCGATGTTGCATCAGCACACATCCCAAACCTTGATGCGAAGCATCACAATAAACCTCATACGGTTCCTCTGGTTGTGGCAGAACTAGTACAGGTGACGTTGTCAAACGTTCCTTCATCGTCTGGAAACTTGTTTCACAAGCTTCGGTCCATGTGAAATGTTGATCCTTCCTCGTAAGTTGAGTCAAAGGTCCAACAATCTTGGCAAAGTTCTTGATGAAACGACGATAATATCCAGCCAAATTAACCAACAAAACTTCTGATTTCCGTCACAGTCTTTGGCTGTTCCCATGCCAATACCGTCTCTACCTTTGCTGGATCCACAGCTATACCTTCCTTAGAGATTACATGACCTAATAATTTCACCTCTTCAAGCCAAAATTTACACTTGGAAGGGTTAGCGTACATCTTCTTCTCCCTCAGCACTTGCAAAACTTGGCGCAGGTGTTCCTCATGGTCCTTAGCATCCTTTGAGTAAATCAGAATGTCTTCGATAAACACTACGACGAATCGATCTAAGAATGCATGAAAAGTCCTGTTCATGTAGTCCATGAAAATAGCAGGTGCATTTGTCACTCCAAATGGCATCACCAAATACTCATAGTGTCCATAGCGAGTCCTGAATGCAGTCTTCTGAATATCCTCAGTCTTCACACTAATCTGATGATAACCCGACTTCAGGTCTATCTTTGAGAATACCGCAGCTCCTCGAAGTTGATCCTTCAAATCATCAATTCTAGGCAACGGATACCTATTCTTGACGGTTGCTTTGTTAAGTTGTCGGTAATCAACACACAATCTAGACCTTCCATCCTTCTTCTTTACCAATAAAACAGGCGCTCCCCAAGGAGAAACACTTCGACGAATAAATCCTTTCGACAGAAGATCTTCGATCTGAGACTTTAACTCCACTAACTCTGCAGGTGCCATACGATATGGTGCAATCGAAATTGGCCCTGTTCCCGGTACGATGTCAATAGCAAATTCGATGTCGCGTACAGGCGGCAATGCAGCTACATCGTCAGGAAAAACGTCGGTGAAGTCTCTCACAATTGGAATACCATGCACATTCGGGTTTCCTTTACCCTCTAGATTCAGCAATGAAGAATACTCTTGAGATCCCTCGTTCAAAGAAACACTAATATGGTTTGCAGATAGATACTCGAAAAGATCCGAGTCAGGAAAAACCACTCTCTTTCGGTTGCAGTCCAAAAGACAATGATAATGAGATAGCCAATCCATCCCTAGGATCACATCTAAGTTCTTGAGAGTTATGCATACTAGATTAGCATGAAAGACTCTATCTCTATATGTCACCGGACAGTACATGCATGCAACATTAGCAAGTAGGGTTTTAGCAGGTGTAGTGACAATAAGATCGAAGCTCAAAGCAGTAACAGGCAGTTTCTGTCTGGTCACGCACTCCCTAGAAATAAACAAATGCGTTGCACCGGAATCGAAAAGTACAGTTAGGAGATTACCGTCAATCTCGCAATTCCCTCTGATCAGACCATCAACTTCTTCAGCCTCTTCACCATCCATGGTGTAAACTCTTGCTTTGGCAGCAGGGCGCTTTCCTCGAGCAGTGTTGACAGACGGTTCAGTCTTGGGTGCCCTACACTGATTGGCAGTGTGTCCAAACTTGTCACAATTAAAGCACTTAGGCCTCGCGTCTGTACACGCATTAGCATAGTGCCCCAGCTTTCCGCACTTGAAACAGTTCACATTTCGGTTCACAGCCTGATCTCCAGAACCACCAGCAGTACCGGCCATAGGTCTGTTAGATCCTGAGGTAAACCCTCTTCCAGCAGGACGTTGATATGGTTTCTTGTTCTGAAATCTCCCTTTCCCTTGGTAGTTTTGAGAACCTGATCTCACTGGTCCTCCCATTCCGGCACGATTCAACCTCTTATTGTTCATCAGCTGAACTTCTGTGGCTTTCTCTACAAGCGACTGAAAACGAATGATTCCCAACGGCCTCACGGAATCCTCAATATCCGGCCTCAGTCCATTGACAAAGCGCTTACACATGTAGCGCTCATCCACATGATCATGGAAAAATTGGAAATGCTTAGCCAATGACTCCAACTTAGCAGCGAATTCAGGTACAGACATGCTCCCTTGACGAAGTGTCAGAAACTGTGCCTCTCGCTCATCCCGAGCGCTAGTTGGAAAATACTTTTCCAGGAATGCGGTTCGGAAAGAATTCCAGTTGATCTCTTCATTGTTGGCTTCCATGATTCCCCTGGCGCCTCTCCACCAGTACTCAGCATCACCAAGCAGTAGATAAGTAACCATGCCAACCTTGGCACCCTCAACAGTTTGCAATACACCGAAAATCTTCTCAATTTCCTGGATCCAGAGATCCGCTTTGTCAGGGTCAGTACCACCCGAGAACTTTGGTGGATCTTGTCTCCTGAAATCATTTAGGCCCTTGTTCTGATCAGAGTTATTTCCCTCTGACGCTGATGCTGATCACGTGCTTCCTCAGCCGCACGTCTCAGAGCATCTTCATTTGCTTGGGCAGTCACAACTTGGGCCATAGTGGCCATCATCTCCGCTAATTGGCTAGTGTTCACTATGTTCTGTTAAATCGGGTAAGAATAAGGGATTAGCATCAGCGTCAGAGGGAAATAACTCTGGATAAGAATAAGGGATTAAATGATTTCAGGAGACAAGATCCACCAAAGTTCTCGGGTGGTACTGACCCTGACAAAGCGGATCTCTGGATCCAGGAAATTGAGAAGATTTTCGTTGTATTGCAAACTGCTGAAGGGGCCAAGGTTGGCATGGCTACTTATCTGTTGCTTGGGATGCTGAGTACTGGTGGAGAGGCGCCAGGGGAATTATGGAAGCCAACAATGAAGAAATCAACTGGAATTCTTTCCGAACTGCATTCCTGGAGAAGTATTTTCCAACTAGTGCTCGGGATGAGCGAGAGGCACAGTTCCTGACACTTCGCCAAGGAAGCATGTCTGTACCTGAATTTGCTGCTAAGTTGGAGTCTCTGGCTAAGCATTTCCAATTTTTCCATGACCATGTGGATGAACGCTACATGTGTAAGCGTTTTGTCAATGGACTGAGGCCGGATATTGAGGATTCCGTGAGGGCACTGGGAATCATGCGTTTTCAGTCGCTTGTTGAGAAAGCCACAGAAGTTGAGCTGATGAAGAATAAGAGGTTGAATCGTGCTGGAGTGGGAGGACCAGTGAGATCAGGTTCTCAAAATTACCAAGGAAAGGGGAGATTTCAGAACAAGAAACCATATCAACGTCCTGCTGGAAGAGGGTTTACCTCAGGATCTTACAGTGTAACGCCCCGATTTCTCGGGTGTCACACAGTAACTAGTTAACCAATTTTCGTAAAGAGTTTTCGTCGATTCACTTATTAATCTTCAATTAATGACAAACCTTTCATTTTACGAAAACTCTTGAAACATAACCTTTCCAAAAACACGCGGAAGTAACCAACATCGTAAAACTTTTTAAATAACCAACTGTAAAGAGTACGAATCAAAGGCCTGAATGAAAATAAAGATTACATCAAAACTTGTTCATTCGAATTTAAGCAATAAAATTGTTCGATACCAACACTTCGGAAACTCTCAACCCCAACAGAAAACAAAAGACTCTCAACCCAAACCCTATTCCTTAGCCTCTTCCTCTGAAGTGTAGTCGTCCTCCGGTATTGGCACGTCACGTAGCATCAACTCCCAAGAATGAGTCATCGCCATTATCTTCACGACCATCTACCCCCCCCCAAACAAACACATAGCAAACAAGCAGGGTCAGGTCCAACAAAAGAATGATAATGACAAAATCAACAACAACATATATAATATAAGTACATTATATGTCTTTTATGGGAAAGAGTCAGTTACTAACGGAATCTCACTTCACACAACCCACCAAAACTTCCATGGCCATAATCACGATCATCCGCAGATGAACAAATCTCGGAGGGGACTCACCGTACAACCCTCAATCATGTGGGGGGACTCACCGTCCGCCAGACTCACCGTCCGTCCACAGAATCACAAGGCGACCGCAGTCAGCCAATCACGTGGGGACTCACCGTACAACCCACAAAACACCCTCGCGTGCAAGGTACCATCGTTCTCATGGTCCATAGTCCTCACCAGACCTATGTCCAATTATTCACATTTACTTGCAAGCGAGTTTATTACACTTTTCTCTTTGTTAAGTCTCTAAAATCAATCCTAGAGTCTTATCATACTCTTTATACAACAACCTTCACAACACAACATTCACGGGTTACAAGGGAATTACGGCTAGGTGAGCGACCCTTGAACCATTAACTCAGAAAATAAATATAATCCACGTAAAGGAACGCAAGAACATTCACTCATGCATAATATATCATCGCAACTTCAACATATTGACAGCAGAAACAACTTTCACAAAAATAGAGCCACAGAATGCATCTTTCAACCAAAAATCACGTATGATACCTTTCTAGAAAGCTATTTTAAATATCTACAACTCTCTAGTTACACACTTGTTCATTTGAGTCCCATAATTAGGTGATATTAGGCCTTAAAGCTAACTGTCCGGAACAGGAAGACAGCAGGTGTGACCGTTACTAAACACGACCCCCAGATCACATTACTAAACCAAAAATTATGATTTTTATATGTCTGGAAAGATATTTCGAAAATCTACAACTTTCATTTTAATCACTTTTTCATTTGATGACGATAAACAGGTAAAAAGGGGCTCTGAAGTCTGCTGTCCAGTACAGGAAACTGGCAGCGAAACTCCCATGGCTCTATGGTTTTCAAAAATAATTTTCCTTCCTTTCCCTTTGATCATGGCAGTCTTGGTACAGCCCCAACAACCCAAATATCCACTCAAAATTTCAGAACCAAACATTTAGCAAGGATCATGTTATAACAAGTGCAAAATAGCACAAAACTTAACAAATACCATGGCAACTCGCATAAAATCATAGATTCAGATCATAAACAACGTTTGAGGATCATATTCATGGCTTTTCAAGAGAAAAATTCCAGCAAGCAAGCATGTACAGGAAATCATGCAAAAACAGTCCAAAACTCAAGTTGTTTCTCATGGTAATTCATGGCATATTCCCTAAAGAACCTACCCATTCCTAGAACCAGCCCTTACCTTTGTCCTTAGGCTTGAAGAAAAGATGAAAGTGAAGAGCAAGGTTCTGGTTTCTCTCCTCTTCTCCCACGCGTGACCTTCCTCTCTCCCTCTCACTCGCAAACTCCTTCTCTCCCTTGCGCGAACACGTCGACGGTGGTGGGGCTTGGGACGGTGACGGCTAGGGTGCAAGGGGAAAGTTTCTCTCACTCTTTCTCCTCTGTTTTACGTGTTTCAGAAGTGTTCAAGGTTTCTTTCTTCAGAATAGTGTGAAAAGAAACCCTTTCCCTCCCAAGACCCTTCATAGCCTGCGTCCCCTCTCTTGGGCTAGGGTTTGTTTTCTTTCAAGCCCAACCCAAGTCAAAACCCTTGACCCCATCACTTAAGAACTTACTCAGAACTGAAACTAATCAAAAACCTCAGTCCTTTTTAGTAATATCACGATCACACTCGGAATTGAAAGGAAACACATCAATTAAATCCGCTGCTACTGTACAGCCAGGACCATCGTCACTAAACCGATGATATCTCGAGCTACAGAGGTCGGAATGACCTGATTCCACTTCGAGAATTTTCTAGACTTAAAGGGCTACAACTCTCATGAAGGAAGTTTTCCCAAATGAAGTCGTTAAGACCCTCTAAAAATTCGCACAAGTTGACAGTTCTAATCTGCCAGCTATCAAACATTAACTAAAACTTCAATTTTATTCGAACTTCCATAAAATTGTTCCAAATTGAACTTAGGGCCTTACATACAGACCTATGGCTGGTACTGCTGGTGGTTCTGGAGATCAGACTGTGAATAGAAATGTGAACTGTTTCAAGTGCGGAAAGCTGGGGCACTATGCTAATGCGTGTACAGACGCGAGGCCTAAGTGCTTTAATTGTGACAAGTTTGGGCACACTGCCAGTCAGTGTAGGGCACCCAAGACTGAACCGTCTGTCAACACTGCTAGGGGAAAGCGTCCTGCTGCCAAAGCAAGAGTTTACACCATGGATGGTGAAGAGGCTGAAGGAGTTGATGGTCTGATCAGAGGGAATTGCGAGATTGACGGTAATCTTCTAACTGTACTTTTCGATTCCGGTGCAACGCATTCGTTTATTTCTAGGGAGTGCGTGACCAGACTGAAACTGCCTGTAACTGCTTTGAGCTTTGATCTTATTGTCACTACACCTGCTAAAACCCTACTTGCTAATGCTGCATGCATGTACTGTCCGGTGACGTATAGAGATAGAGTCTTTCATGCTAATCTAGTATGCATAACTCTCAAGAACTTAGATGTGATCCTAGGAATGGATTGGTTATCTCATTATCATTGTCTATTGGACTGCAACCGAAAGAGAGTGGTTTTTTCCTGACTCGGATCTTTTCGAGTATCTATCTGCGAACCATATTAGTGTATCTTTGAACGAGGGATCTCAAGAGTACTCTTCATTAGCGCCAGTTTTATTGGTAAAGAAGAAGGGTGGAAGGTCTAGATTGTGTGTTGATTACCGACAGCTTAACAAAGCAACCGTCAAGAATAGGTATCCTTTGCCTAGAATTGATGATTTGATGGATCAACTTCGATGAGCTGTAGTATTCTCAAAGATAGACCTGAAGTCGGGTTATCATCAAATTAGAGTGAAGACGGAGGATATTCAGAAGACTGCATTCAGAACTCGCTATGGACACTATGAGTATTTGGTGATGCCATTTGGAGTGACAAATGCACCTGCTATTTTTTTGGACTACATGAACAGGACTTTTCATGAATTCTTAGATCGATTCGTCGTAGTGTTTATCGACGACATTCTGATTTACTCAAGGGATGCTAAGGACCATGAGGAACACCTGCGCCAAGTTTTGCAAGTGCTGAAAGAAAAGAAGCTGTACGCTAACCCTTCCAAGTGTGAATTTTTGCTTGAAGAAGTGAAATTCTTAGGTCATGTAATCTCTAAGGAAGGTATAGTTGTGGATCCAGCAAAGGTAGAGACAGTATTGGCTTGGGAACAGCCAAAGACTGTGACGGAAATCAGGAGCTTTGTTGGTTTGGCGGGATACTATCGTCGTTTCATCGAGAACTTTGCCAAGATTGTTGGACCTTTGACTCAACTTACGAGTAAGGATCAACCTTTTGCATGGACCGAAGCTTGTGAAACAAGTTTCCAGACGATGAAGGAACGTTTGACGACGTCACCTGTACTAGTTCTGCCACAACCAGAGGAACCGTATGAGGTTTACTATGATGCTTCGCATCAAGGTTTGGGATGTGTGCTGATGCAACAACGGAAAGTTGTAGCTTATGCTTCACGACAACTGAAGACTCACGAGAAGAATTATCCAACTCATGACTTAGAGTTAGTTGCGATCGTATTTGCACTGAAGATCTGGAGACATTACTTATATGGATGCACTTTTACCATATTCCGTGATCATAAGAGTTTGAAGTATCTGTTTGACCAGAAGGAGCTGAACATGAGGCAGCGAAGATGGATGGAATTCATTAAGGATCATGAATTTACTCTACAATATCATCCTGGAAAGGCTAATGTTGTTGCCGATGCCTTGAGTGGGAAGATGCATATCTCGTCAATGATGATTAAGGAGCTGCAATTGCTGGAACAATTTCGAGATTTGTGTTTAGACGTGAGATCATCCGAGGGAAAACTGAAGTTCGGTATGATCAGTATCGCAAATGGACTGATGGAAGAAATCCGAGACCAACAGTTACAAGATGAATTTCTACTCGGGAAAAGGAACTTGATAATTCAGGGTAAGGACCCGGAATTCAAGGTAGGGAATGACAATATCCTGCGGTGTAAGGATAGAGTTTGCGTACCTAACAACCCTGATTTGAGGAGGTTGATTATGGACGAAGGTCATAAGAGCAAGTTGAGCATTCATCCTGGAATGAAGAAGATGTACCAAGACTTGAAGATGAATTTTTGGTGGCCAGGAATGAAGAGATAAGTGGCCGAGTATGTAGCTGCATGTTTGACATGTCAGAAGGCGAAAGTGGAACATCAGAAACCATCGGGTATGTTACAAAGTTTGGATGTACCAGAATGGAAATGGGACATCATATCAATGGATTTTGTTGTAGCGTTGCCAAGAACTCATAAAGGTTATGATTCGATTTGGGTAATAGTGGATCGATTAACCAAGTCGGCTCATTTCATACCTGTGAGAACTACCTACAATGTGGAGAAACTGTCGGAGATTTACATAGCTGAGATCGTACGCCTTCATGGGGTACCGACTAGTATCGTTTCTGACCGAGACCCAAAATTTACTTCACTTTTTTGGGGAGCTCTTCGGGAGGCTTTGGGAACGAGGCTGAGATTAAGTTCTGCTTATCACTCACAGACTGATGGACAGACTGAGAGGACTATCCAATCATTGGAAGATTTACTACGAGCTTGTGTTTTGGACAACAAGGGTAGTTGGGATAATCTATTGCCATTGATAGAGTTCACTTACAACAACAGTTTCCATACGAGCATAGGTATGGCACCGTATGAAGCTTTGTATGGCAGCAAGTGTCGAACACCTTTGTGTTGGTATCAAGATGGGGAGAATTTGTTAGTTGGACCAGAACTTCTGCAACAGACAACAGAGAAGATCAAACAGATCAGAGAGAAAATGAAGACTTCTCAAAGTAGACAGAAAAGTTATGCCGATTAGAGGCGCAGAACTCTGGAATTTGAAGAAGGAGATCATGTGTTTCTGCGAGTTACCCAGACTACAGGGGTCGGATGAGTGATTAAGTCGAAGAAACTTACGCCAAAGTTTATTGGACCTTACCAGATTACTCGTCGTATAGGACCAGTTGCTTATCAGATTGCACTACCACCATTTTTATCAAACATTCACGATGCGTTCCATGTGTCACAACTAAGGAAATATATTGCGGATCCGACGCATGTTATCGAACTTGATGACATCGAGTTGAAGGATGACTTTTCGTTCGAGACGCCGCCAATTAGCATTGGAGACACAAGGATAAAACAATTGAGGGGAAAAGAGATTGTGTTGGTAAAAGTCATTTGGAACAAGGACACTGGTGATGCGACATGGGAACTGCAGGAAAAGATTAAGGAACAGTATCCGAAACTTTTTGCTGAACCTTAAGTTTCGAGGACGAAACTTTCTTTTTGGAGGGTAGTAATGTGAGACCCAAAGTTTTAAGTTTGGAATGAATCGAATAAAATTTCTTTTCACGATTAATTTAATGTAACGTGAAGGAAAACCTGAACAAGTGTTTACTGAATGGGGTAAATTTGTGAAGGAGAAAGTTCAGGAAAAAAAAACTGAGGATTGTATCAAAGTCGATAAAAGTTATAACACGATTAGTATTCGCTTAAACCTAGGTTAAGAACGCTAGAAAATAACTAATTTACATTTTTAGACACGACAGAAATTAATTCCAAAAATCTTCAGAGAAATGTTAGAACTTCTCTTGATCGTCGCTAAACAAGCGTTTCGATGCGAAACCCTGGAATGTACGAACGCCAAATTCCAATACTCGGGAGTTTGCCGAAACCGAAACCCTGATAGTTCAGAAACCCTAAAATCTACGGACGATGAATACTTTTTCTATTCGGAGCTTCAAATGAAGATTCCACCCGCGTGCGCCTATTTCTCTCGTTATTTCTAATCTTTCTTCAGAACGAAGTTTTCTCATCCGACGTCAACTGCAAAGAGTAGTTTTCGGGTAAAACCGATTTACACCGACTTTTGATCGTTTGATTAAATTCCAAGAAACCTGTTTTGAGTTCTGGAATTCTGTCGCCAGAACCTATCTTAGAATTCTCGGAGGAATACGCAGGAAAAATCGGAATCGCGAAATTTTCATTTTTCCAAATTTTCCAAAACCTATAAATAGCGGGAAAATGAAAAATTTTCAAAAAACTCACCCATTTCATACCCAAACGCGCGAGCTTCAAGGAGAGGAGGAGGATTTGATTTTCGCCGTTTCTTGCCCGTTTGCGGCACAGTTCGTTGCTAATCGAAGACCTCGAGGTAGGAATCCCATATCTAACTTCTGATCGTCGTTTCTGTCGACTTCTTCTATGTCTTTCTGTCCAAATAAGCTGATTTTAGTGTCTAAACATATTCCCTGCATGCTCCTGAGCGTGTTTAGCGGATTACATTTTGCCGAATGTCGACGAAATGCCGCCGGGATCCATTTCTGTTGGAAAAACCCATTTATGGGTAAAGTTTCGTTCTTTAAGCTGAAAATTCACGACTTAGCTTAGCGCTGGAAGGATTAGTCGTCATAAACGTCGTTGTTGACGTACCCATCCAATTTGTTTTTCGAAAATCCAGTTTTGAAATTCTCAGCTGAAAATAATGACCAAAATACCCCTGCGACAGTTTTTGATCCGAAAATTTTTCTGAGCTTAGAACCGTCTTAGTTACGGCTAATGATAACCTAGGAACCAAGTTTGATCGAAAAACAAATTGGATGGGTACGTGGCCGAGAGCTCCATCAAGGGGGGAGGAAATATCGTTTTTTCGAAAACTTGTCTTAACGCGTTAGATTGTCGTACTTCGGAGTTTGTAATGTTTCGTGTAACCCTAGTGTGTATTGTTTGCTGAGTTTCTGACTCATTGTGCTTGATTTCTGTGAATTTGTCCTAAGGTTCGTTTGAAGACCTTTGTGAAGTTCAAGAGGAGGATTGTGAAGGAAACTTGGAAGAACACCTTGGAAAACCAAGAGGTGAGGGCTTCTCACTGAATACTAGATAATGAATTAGGTGTCGACGATTTCGACTTGATTTATTGTTTATGCACTTGATTGTGGTTGATTGGGAAAAACGTTTTCTGAGGCTACGACTAACAATTGATAATCTTTTATTGCTTGATTGTTGTTGAGGTTGATTCACATGCTAAATGCTACCTGGTTAATCTAGGATGTGTGATATTTGCCCTATATGCTAAGTGCTAAATGGTTATTCCTCAATGTGTTGTTATATGTGCCATGACTGTTGGATTGTACTGTTTGAATATGCAAGTACACATATATCTGTTATTCGGCAGAGTGAGGATAACGGGCTGTTACGCCAGACTTTATTGTGAGTTTTTGAGGAAGTTTGATGGAACGGACCGAGGTTCGGACCCTTGATATTGTTTTGATGGATCGAGACCTTCTCTGGGAATTATTTGGGATCATGGGATCTTTTGAAGCCTATAAGACTTGAGATAAAACTAAATGGAAATTATTTTACGAGGAAAATTCATAAGACATTAAACAACCTCAAAACCTTTAATTAATGATTACAAATTCAATTAAGAGCTTAAGACATGAATATTTGTTTTTGGAAAATGAGAAGTGTCGCCGAGTCCAAGTTTGGGGAAACTAATGAGTTTCCGAGTATGTTAATACTCTTTCGCTCGATGAGCTGATTTGTTGTTTGGGCTATCTAAAGGATAAGCCGAGAAATGAATAAGTTTTCGAGTATGTTGATACTCTTTATCCAAACTCCGACAAAAGAACAATAAATATAAACAGCGGAATAATAATGATAACTTGAAATAAAGTCATAATCAACGTCGCGCATTAAATGACACAATCATAAAACAACCGTAGAAAATAATGTCGTGGCCACACCCATGTGTGGAAAAACCCACAGTGAAAGTAATCCGGTTACATAAAATAGCCAATTGCCTCCTCAAGTTTAGCAAAATAAAAAAATAAATAAATAAATGAAGTTCCAAGGACAGATATGCGCTCTCACTGGGACACACATGCACTCACTGCCCCTCTTGCCCCGCAGAGTCCTTCTTCGGAACCTCGACCTCGCCACCCCGTGCTTTCTTCCTCGGCCTTGGACCAACCTTCGTGTTGAATATCCAACGGGCACCACCACCATAAGGACGTCGCTTCGTTCCAGCATCCGTGTTCACTGAAGTGACGGACTCTTCACTATCCTCGTGCTTAACCGGTGACACTCGTGATTCTTCATCCTTGGGTTGAAGGAACCTCGCTGGCGCGTATGGCATGTCATAGATCCCTCCCCGAATCATCTAACTCTCCACTATGTTGCCGTCCTCGTCCTCCCCAATGATGCACACATCTCCGACATAGATCTTCCGAATCCCAGAGGTGTCGGTCCCCCAGGCTTCGTCATCGTACTGGTCCTCAAGTTTCATGGTCCATCGTCGTCGTTCTCGTCATCTACCCCCCCCCCCCCCAAATAAACACATAGCAAACAAGAAAGGGTCAGGTCAAACAGAAAAACAATAACAAATCACAGTAAGGAACAGTATATTTATATATATAACATATCTCTTATGGAAAGTTACAAGTTAATTAGTCAATGCTAACGGATTCCTCACTTCACACAACCCACCAAAACTCCTTGGCCAATCACGTGCGTCCGCAGAGGCACAGTTGTCAAGAAAATCTCCCTCGCGTGCAAGGTACCATCGTTCTCAAGGTCCATAGTCCACTCTAGACCTATGTCCATCTCAAATCTCATCATTAAAATTACACTTGCATGCGAGTTATGTCTCATTCTCTTTTAAGTTTGGCTCTATGGTTATCCTAGAATCTTATTAAATCTTGTCTCAACTATGTTAGCACAATATCACATTCACAATGAATAAAGGGAATTACGGCTAGGTGAGCGACCCCTTATTCAATTATTTAATAAACACAATAATTTACTTAAGAAATATCATGAATATAAATCTCATGCGTCTCAACACATAATTCATAGCAATTCCATTAATCATAGCATCATGTGAACTTGTGCATAAATCGGAAGAAAGAATTTCACCCAAAACCCTTAAAAGAGTCTCGGCCATTTTTTTTTTAAAAGACAGCAGGAACAGCGCTCACTAAAATCGACCTACAGAGCTCGTTTCGCAACCAAAATTTTCGCAATACACATGTCGGGAAAGCTAATTCAAAATCCCACAACTTTCTAGTTCATCACTTTTTCATCTGAAGACCGGAAATAGGTGATATCGGGCCATGAAGTGCGCTGTCCAGTGCAGAAAACTGGCAGGGTCACTTCTGCCCTAAGTTAAAATTTTGGAGATGCATGTACACGGTTTCAAAGCCATTTTCCAGCAACTAAAACATTTTATAATCATGTGGAATCATCCATAGAAAAGATTTCAGAACCTAACACATCTCAAACATCATGTTGGACAATTAAGTTTCATGTCAAACTTAGCAAGTATTGCATGGGATCTTCACAAAGCATCAAGAACCTAAGCAAGAATAGCATATGGAATAACACATGGCTCATGGCAAATCCAGTAAGAACATGATCATAAGAAGAATCCAGCAAGTTAATCCCAATATCCAACCCTCATGCAAAACCCTCCAACACAAACCTTTCATATCAAGTCATGGAAAACAATTTCCTAATGAAGCTACCCATCCTAGACCAGCCCTTACCTTGAGGGTGATCTGAATATAGAGGAAGTAAGGTTCAGAAAGTCGACTCCCCTTGCTGTCCAATGTTCTCTCCACGCGTTCCTCTTCCTTTCCCTCTCCCGCTCGCGTCGCACTCTCTCTCGCTGTAGCTCCCACCTCCTCTCTCTTGCTGGCGGCGGCCGGCGGTGGTCGGGTGGGTGCTGGGGTGGCAGCCGGTGATGGTGAGGAGATGGTGATGATGGCTCTCTGTAGTGTTTGGTGTTTCATAGTGTTTTGTTTTCTGTTTTGCACAGTAGGAAAAAAAAAGAAATAGGATTACCCCCCTTTTGTTAGTGTGGCTAGGGTTTTCATAACCATAGCTCCCTCTTTTGCAATCCAAACACACTTGGCCCACTAAGCTTCCTCTTAATCTTCTGATTATGATCTTCTGAGCCCACTAATCAACCCAATTAACACATTAAACAAGGCTTTAACCCAAAGTTTTAAATTAGAGTTCGCAAGGTCTGGACAGTTGTAAGATCAAGTTTTGATCTAGTAGTACAACTCTATGTTTTGATGATTACAAGTTAACCTTTTGATATGAACAATTGTGGTACTCTAACGTGTTTTTCTGAGTGTGCTATTTACAGGCTCTAACCTCAACTCAATCTCACACAAATCAGAAGCACTGTGTATAAAGAGTGACCCAAGCAACGCTTTCGCATTCACCATGTTCAGTATGAACAGTGGAAAAGCTTCAGAAGTTCTGAAGTTATACAAACTCTGATGTGGACTCAGTCACTAGAAGTTCTGAAGATCCAGAAAGTCTGATAACCAAGAAACACTGAAGGCTCAGATGTTCTGATGGTGTAGAAGACTCTGAAGATCCAGAAGCTGAATAGTGGAAACTCTGAAGTCCAGAAGCAAGAAACTCTAAAGGCCATGTTCTTCCCTCTGAGTTCAGAATCAGAAGATACAATGGTCAGAGGATCTGTGCTTTCCCTCTGACTCTGATCAACCGGCTTCACAAGTTCCAATATGAAGCATTCCCCTGATCAAGAGTCTCCTAGGTTTAAAGGTCGCGTCGCTATCCAAGTACAAAAGCAACTGTACCTTCCTGACGACCTACCTAACGTTCTCAGCCACAGCAGAAGCTGGATTTTCCAGAACTGCCCTCCAACGGTAGCATTTCCCATGCATCGCTCAACCCTAATCCTTGGAGTATATATAGAGGCTGAAGATTGAAAGAAGCGGCTAGAAGCAATACATACGCGCAAGACATATTCAAATTATTCTAAGCTTTCTTTCATCTGAAATTCATTGAGTTTACTATTAGCCTTTTAGAAGCAAATCTCTTGTAAACAATTCTTTGATAAACAGTTTGTTTAGTTCCTTTAGGAGATCAAGGTTGATCGGATCCTAGAGAAGACTAAGAGAGTGAATCTTAGTGTGAGCTAAGTCAGTGTAATTGTTAGTCACTTGTAGGTTTCAAGTGCAGTTGTAACTCTTACCTGATTAGTGGATTGCCTTCATTCTACGAAGGAAGAAATCACCTTAACGGGTGGACTGGAGTAGCTTGAGTGATTTATCAAGTGAACCAGGATAAAATCCTTGTGTGCTTTTCTATCTCTTATCTTTAGCACTTAAGTTCTCGAAAGATTTGTCAAAATCTTTAAGGTGGAAGTTTTATACTGAAAACGTTATTCAAACCCCCCCCCTTTCTACCGTTTTTCATACCTTCAATTGGTATCAGAGCGCAAGTTCTGATTACCACACCTAACAGTGTTCAGCGATCCGGGCCGGTGTGAAAAACAATGGCTGCCACCACCAGTGAAACTCAAAGAGATGGTTACAATGCAAAGCCTCCTATGTTCGACGGTCAAAGGTTCGAATATTGGAAAGATAGACTGGAAAGTTTCTTTCTGGGTTTCGATGCAGATCTCTGGGATATTATTGTGGATGGCTACGAGCGTCCAGTTGATGCAGATGGCAAGAAGATCCCAAGGTCAGAGATGACTGCAGATCAAAAGAAGCTGTACTCACAACATCACAAAGCAAGAGCAATTCTTCTAAGTGCTATTTCCTATGAAGAGTACCAGAAGATTACAGATTGTGAGTTTGCAAAAGGCATTTTCGAATCTCTGAAGATGTCTCATGAAGGAAACAAGAAAGTCAAAGAATCAAAGGCATTGTCTTTGATCCAAAAGTATGAATCCTTCATCATGGAGCCAAATGAGTCCATTGAAGAAATGTTCTCCAGATTTCAGTTGCTTGTAGCTGGCATACGACCTCTCAACAAGAGCTACACAACAAAAGATCATGTCATAAGGGTCATCAGGTGTCTTCCTGAAAGTTGGATGCCTTTGGTGACTTCAATAGAGCTCACGAGAGATGTTGAGAATATGAGTTTAGAAGAACTCATCAGCATTTTGAAATGCCATGAGCTGAAGCGCTCAGAGATGCAAGATCTGAGGAAAAAGTCCATAGCCTTGAAATCCAAATCTGAAAAGGCTAAGGTTGAGAAGTCAAAAGCTCTTCAAGCTGAAGAAGAGGAATCTGAAGAAGCATCAGAAGATTCTGATGAAGATGAGCTGACTCTGATCTCCAAGAGACTCAATCGCATCTGGAAGCACAGGCAGAGCAAATACAAAGGCTCTGGAAAGGCAAGAGGAAAGTCTGAATCCTCAGGTCAGAAGAAGTCCTCGCTTAAGGAAGTCACATGCTTTGAGTGCAAAGAATCAGGGCACTACAAAAGTGACTGTCCAAGATTGAAGAAGGACAAGAAGCCAAAGAAGCACTTCAAGACGAAGAAGAGTCTGATGGTGACATTTGATGAATCAGAGTCAGAGGATGTTGACTCTGATGGTGAAGTCCAAGGACTCATGGCTATTGTCAAAGACAAGGAAGCAGAGTCAAAGGAAGCTGTTGACTCTGACTCAGAATCAGAAGGAGATCCTAACTCAGACGATGAAAATGAGGTATTCGCTTCTTTCTCTACCTCTGAACTGAAACATGCATTATCTGATATTATGGATAAGTATAACTCCTTATTGTCTAAGCATAAGAAGCTGAAAAAGAACTTATCTGCTGTTTCCAAGACTCCTTCTGAACATGAGAAAATTATTTCTGATTTAAAAAATGATAATCATGCCTTGATCAATTCTAACTCTGTGCTTAAGAACCAGATTGCTAAGTTAGAAGAAATTGTTGCCTATGATGCCTCTGATTTTAGAAATGAATCTAAGTATGAAAAGTCTTTTCAAAGATTCCTAGCTAAAAGCGTGGATAGAAGCTTAATGGCTTCAATGATCTATGGCGTAAGCAGAAATGGAATGCATGGCATTGGCTATTCTAAACCAATTAGAAATGAGCCCTCTGTATCTAAAGCTAAATCCTTATATGAATGCTTTGTTCCCTCTGGTACCATATTGCCTGATCCTGTACCTGCTAAAGTTGCTAAACATCCTCTTAAAAAGGGATCCTTCTCTATGACTAAATATCATGCAAATATTCCTTTAAAATATCATGTTGAGACACCCAAGGTGATCAGAACCTCTGGGGTAACTAACAAGAGAGGACCCAGAAAGTGGGTACCTAAGGACAAGATTATCTATGTTGCAGATATCCTTGATAGCTCCACTGAAACACCAATCATGGTATCTGGACAGTGGATGCTCGCGTCACATGACGGGAGAAAGGCGTATGTTCCGAGAGCTGAAACTTAAGCCTGGAGGCGAAGTTGGCTTTGGAGGAAATGAAAAGGGTAAAATTGTTGGTACTGGTACTATTTGTGTAGATAGTAGTCCATGCATTGATAATGTGTTATTGGTAGACGGCTTAACACATAACTTATTGTCTATAAGTCAATTAGCTGACAAGGGTTATGATGTTATATTCAATCAAAAGTCCTGCCGGGCTGTAAGTCAGATCGATGGCTCTGTTCTGTTTAACAGCAAGAGGAAGAACAACATCTATAAGATCAGATTATCTGAGTTGGAGGCTCAGAATGTGAAGTGCCTTCTGTCTGTTAATGAAGAGCAGTGGGTATGGCATAGACGGTTAGGGCATGCCAGTATGAGAAAGATTTCTCAGCTGAGCAAGCTAAACCTTGTCAGGGGCTTACCCAATCTGAAGTTCGCTTCAGACGCTCTTTGTGAAGCATGTCAGAAAGGCAAATTCACAAAAGTCCCTTTCAAGGCAAAGAATGTTGTCTCAACCTCAAGGCCGTTGGAACTTCTGCATATCGACCTTTTTGGACCAGTGAAAACTGAGTCTATAGGTGGCAAGAGATATGGGATGGTTATCGTTGATGACTATAGCCGCTGGACATGGGTAAAGTTTCTAACCCGCAAGGATGAGTCTCATGCTGTGTTCTCTACCTTCATTGCTCAAGTGCAAAACGAGAAGGCTTGTAGGATTGTGCGTGTCAGAAGTGACCATGGTGGAGAGTTTGAGAATGACAAGTTTGAGAGTCTGTTTGATTCCTATGGAATTGCACATGATTTCTCTTGTCCCAGAACTCCTCAACAAAATGGTGTTGTTGAGAGGAAGAACAGAACTCTTCAGGAGATGGCTAGAACCATGCTCCAAGAAACAGGCATGGCTAAGCACTTTTGGGCAGAGGCAGTAAATACAGCATGTTACATTCAGAACAGAATCTCTGTGAGACCAATTCTGAATAAGACTCCTTATGAATTGTGGAAGAACATAAAACCCAACATTTCTTATTTTCATCCTTTTGGCTGTGTTTGTTATGTTCTTAATACTAAGGATAGATTGCATAAATTTGATGCTAAGTCTTCTAAGTGTCTATTACTCGGTTACTCTGAGAGATCTAAAGGTTTTAGATTTTATAATACTGATGCTAAGACTATTGAAGAATCTATTCATGTTAGATTTGATGATAAGCTTGACTCTGACCAGTCAAAGCTAGTTGAAAAGTTTGCAGATTTAAGCATTAATGTTTCTGACAAAGGCAAAGCTCCAGAGGAAGATGAGCCAGAGGAAGATGAACCAGAGGAAGAAGCTGGTCCCTCTAACTCACAAACTCTGAAGAAGAGCAGAATCACTGCAGCTCACCCTAAGGAATTGATTCTGGGCAACAAAGACGAACCAGTCAGAACCAGATCTGCCTTCAGACCCTCTGAAGAGACCTTGCTCAGTCTGAAAGGATTGGTGTCCTTAATTGAACCCAAGTCCATAGATGAAGCTCTTCAGGACAAGGATTGGATTCTGGCCATGGAAGAAGAATTGAATCAATTCTCCAAGAATGATGTTTGGAGCTTAGTGAAGAAGCCTGAGAGTGTCCATGTTATTGGAACAAAGTGGGTATTCAGAAACAAGCTGAATGAGAAAGGAGATGTAGTCAGAAACAAGGCAAGGCTAGTTGCTCAAGGCTACAGCCAGCAGGAAGGAATAGACTACACTGAAACATTTGCTCCAGTAGCAAGATTGGAGGCAATCAGACTGTTGATCTCTTTCTCAATAAATCACAACATAGTTCTACATCAGATGGACGTAAAGAGTGCCTTCCTAAATGGTTATATCTCAGAGGAAGTCTATGTTCATCAACCCCCAGGTTTTGAAGATGAGAAGAAACCAGACCATGTGTTCAAATTGAAGAAATCACTCTACGGTCTGAAGCAAGCTCCCAGAGCATGGTATGAGAGACTTAGCTCATTCCTTCTGGAGAATGAGTTTGTAAGGGGTAAAGTAGATACAACTCTCTTTTGCAAGACTTATAAAGATGATATCTTAATTGTGCAAATTTATGTTGATGATATTATATTTGGTTCTGCTAATCAATCTCTATGCAAAGAATTTTCTGAGATGATGCAGGCTGAATTTGAGATGAGTATGATGGGAGAATTAAAGTACTTTCTGGGAATACAAGTTGATCAAACACCAGAAGGAACATATATCCATCAGAGCAAGTACACTAAAGAACTTCTGAAGAAGTTCAATATGCTGGAATCTACAGTGGCCAAGACTCCAATGCATCCTACATGCATTCTGGAGAAAGAAGATAAAAGTGGTAAAGTATGTCAGAAGCTCTATCGTGGCATGATAGGTTCACTTCTATACTTAACTGCATCTAGGCCAGACATACTATTTAGTGTTCACTTATGTGCTCGTTTCCAATCAGATCCAAGGGAAACCCACTTAACTGCTGTTAAGAGGATCCTAAGGTATCTGAAAGGCACCACTAACCTTGGCTTGATGTATAAGAAAACATCAGAGTATAAGCTTTCAGGTTACTGTGATGCTGATTATGCTGGAGATAGAACAGAGAGAAAAAGTACTTCTGGAAATTGTCAATTTCTGGGAAGCAATCTAGTCTCATGGGCAAGCAAGAGGCAATCAACCATTGCACTATCAACTGCAGAGGCAGAATATATCTCAGCAGCAATATGCAGCACTCAGATGCTCTGGATGAAACATCAGCTGGAGGATTATCAGATCCTTGAGAGCAATATCCCAATCTATTGTGATAACACTGCTGCAATCTCATTGAGTAAGAATCCTATCTTGCATTCAAGGGCAAAGCACATTGAGGTAAAGTATCACTTCATTAGAGATTATGTACAGAAGGGCGTACTTCTTCTGAAGTTTGTTGATACGGACCATCAATGGGCAGATATCTTTACAAAGCCCTTAGCAGAGGATAGATTTAATTTTATTCTGAAAAATCTAAACATGGACTTTTGTCCAGAGTGAAGATGGATCAGAACCTCTGACTATGATACTTCTTGATCAGAAGATGTCTAGTCCAGAAGGTAACTCAATCAGAGTGTGTGTACCCACTGGTACTGACTCTGAAGCTGAGACAACAACACGTGTGTCAGTATTTCTGATGCATAGTTCCTTGTGCCCGTGTGACAGTCTGTTATGATTGCGTGTAGATATGCTTCTCTCCTGTGTGTGATTTGTGTATTTTACTGTTACTATCTATCTTTAATTTTCAACCGTTGATCTTAAAGTGCTTTTTGAATCAACAACGGTTATTTGATAAAACCCACTATACACACACGATCTCGCTCACTTCCGGTTTTTACTCTCGCTCTCTCTGCTTTTTCGAAACCGCTTGTTCTCGATTTCTCTCTCGATCTCTCTTCATCTTTCAACCTTCATCTTCTACCTCAAACCTTCAACCACTTCAAAAATGGTGAGACAAACCAGAAGATCTACTGCAGATGCACCTCAGTTCCCTCACATGGTAGTTGGTCTAGCAACGGGTCAAAGGGGCCCTGAGAATCCGACACAAGATCAAGGTCAAGCTCAAAATCAGAGTGTTCCAATTGCAGAACGGGGCTGTGCCGTTCACTGCGTATATCCTCCTGAGGAACTCCAAGTCCTGGCAGAATGGAGATTCAACCTCGACAACCTGGCTACAAATGGGTATGATCTTCGTCCTGAAGTCCAAGCTCAAGGTTGGGGAAATTACTTCAACAGACTTCGAGGACCGGTGTATGATAGATTGGTAAAGGAATTCTGGAAGCATGCTGACTGCGACGATACTCAGGTGGTATCGTACATTCTCGGAAGAAAGATCATCATCACGGAGAAGTCCTTCGTGAACTTGCTGGGTGCAGACACTGCTTATGGGTTTCGTTTCCAACTCACGGAATCGAAGCTGAAACCCAGCACCAAGGATATAGTCAATCAGGCCCTGTACACCACTTACAAACCGGGCAAGACGAGTTACAAGGTGATGGACCTTCATCCCAAGCTCAGGATCTGGCACAAAATCCTGCTCCATTGCATAAACCAGAGACCGAAGGGCAGTTCTCCAGACTACATCAACTTCAACCAGAAGGTGATGTTATTCTTCATCCAAGACCAGAAGAAGATCTGCCTTCCCTACTTCCTGTTCTCCTACTTGAAGGAATGCATCCGGAAGTCTCGCACCACTGCCTCCATCAAGTCAGCAATCAAATATATCCCCTTTGGGAGACTGCTCTCAGACTTTCTCATTGAAAGCAACCTGGTGCAAGATCTGGTCAATGCTGGATGTGTAGAGGATCTAAGCACCATTGTCAGTGATGTCTTCACTGCAAATTCTCTGAAGAAGATGGGTTTGGTCCAGAAGAAGATTGCTCCTGCTCATGAAGACACATCTTCTGAGATCAGAAGCAGAAGGATGCCTCTGAATGACTACCCTCTGTGGACACAAGCAGACAATCCTGACGCCATCAGGTGCTATGTTGAAGACCTAAGGGCTCAAGGATTCGAAATTGATCTTGATGATTTCGTCAGCAGACTGCCGCCAGCTCCAGAGTTTCCTTCTCCTCCCAAGAAGAAAGCTCAGAGGAAGATGATAATGGACGAATCTTCTGAGGAATCCGATGTCCCTCTGGTCCAAAAGAAGAAGAGAAAGCCTGATGATGGTGATGATAGTGATAATGAGGATGGTCCTCCCAAGAAGAAGAAGAAGAAAGTCAGAATCGTGGTGAAGCCTACTCGGGTGGAACCAGCTGCTGAAGTGGTCAGAAGGACTGAACCTCCTGCCAGAGTGACTAGATCATCAGCACACTCAAGTAAGCCTGCACTTGCTTCTGATGATGATTTGAATTTATTTGATGCACTCCCTATTTCTGCAATGCTCAAACACTCCTCAAATCCCCTCACTCCTATTCCTGAATCCCAACCAGCTGCACAAACCACCACTCCACCACATTCCCCAAGATCTTCCTTCTTTCAACCTTCCCCTACTGAAGCACCTCTCTGGAATTTGCTTCAGAACCAACCCTCTAGGTCAGAAGAACCAACCTCTCTCATTACCATTCCGTACGATCCATTATCTTCTGAACCCATCATCCATGAACAACCAGAGCCCAACCAAACAGAACCACAACCCAGAACGTCTGATCACTCTGTTCCCAGAGCATCAGAACGTCCTGCTGCCAGAACCACGGATACAGACTCTTCCACAGCCTATACACCTGTATCCTTCCCAACCAATGTTGCTGATTCTTCTCCCTCCAATAACTCCGAATCCATTAGAAAATTCATGGAGGTTAGAAAAGAAAAGGTGTCTACCTTAGAGGAATACTACCTCACTTGTCCAAGCCCTAGGAGATATCCTGGCCCTAGACCTGAACGTCTAGTAGACCCAGATGAACCTATCTTGGCCAATCCTTTACAAGAGGCAGACCCTTTGGCTTAACAAGCTCACCCTGCCCCTGACCAACAAGAGCCTATTCAACCAGAACCTGAACCCGAACAATCAGTGTCTAACCAATCCTCGGTTAGATCACCCCATCCTCTGGTTGAAACTTCAGACCCTCACCTTGGAACCTCTGAACCCAATACTCAAATGATTAACATTGGTTCTCCACAAGGTGCCTCTGAAGCTCATAGCAGCAATCACCCAGCCTCTCCTGAAACCAACCTCTCCATAATTCCCTATACTCACCTCCAACCCACATCTCTCTCTGAGTGCATCAATATTTTCTATCATGAAGCCTCTTTGAGGCTCCGCAAAGTGCACGGTCAGACTGACCTCAGTGAGAATGCTGAATGTGTGGCTGATGAGTGGAACAATCTGGGCACTTGGCTAGTGGCTCAAGTTCTAATTATGATGCAGCTCCTGCATGCAGAGGGAAGTCAGAGCATTGAGGCTGCAAAGCAAAGGTTTGCTCGAAGGGTGGCTCTTCATGAACAAGAACAGAGAAATAAGCTTCTTGAAGCTATTGAAGAAGCCAAGAGAAAGAAAGCTCAAGCAGAAGAAGCTGCACGTCAAGCAGCAGCTCAAGCTGAACAAGCCAGACAAGAGGCAGAGCGACTTGAAGCTGAGGCTGACGCTCTTAGATGTCAAGCACTTGCACCAGTAGTGTTCACTCCTGATGCTTCTGCTTCCATTCCAGATCCTCAAGCTGCTCAGAATGTTCCTTCCAGTTCTACTCAGTCAAGCTCCTCCAGACTCGACATCATGGAACAGCGTCTTGACATTCATGAATCCATGCTGATTGAGATGAAGCACATGATGATGGAACTTCTGCGACGATCTGACAAACCTTAGTTTTAGGATCTCTTCTTTTTCTTTCTTTTTCTTTAACTTTGTTTCATTTTTGTTAAACTCTGTTTCTTTTTACTTATTTATTCTCGTTGTTCGTTTGTGATTATATATGCATCTATATATATATTTGTGTCACATATGTTTGCAAAACTCTTTTTATTCATATATTTTTTTTTTACATCATACATTCTTTCCCTAAAGTCTAGAATGGAGGATCTCTCCTCATTCTTCTGCACTCCTGGCGCTGCTCTGACCTATCCTTCTCCAGACGCTCCAGTACATGCTGGATGTTGCTGAGCCTGTCCTTTAGCTCATCCCTCTCCAGAATCTCTTCTGCAGTCTTGAGCTTCTCTTCCAAACTTTCTTTTTCTTCAAGCAGCTTGAGTTCAAGCCGGCTGAGTTCTTGCACCTCATCCACGAAGGCAAGAAATTCCTTCAGGTCTCTCTCCAACTCTGGACGCAGGTCCTCTTCCAGCAGTGTCCGTGTCAGCTCCGCGATGGTCGTTGTACCCTCTGGATGCCTGATGTTCAGGAACAAGTCCTCCTCAAAGGCCTTCTTCCTCAGCTCTTCTAGTGCTACGTTGTATGATGCCATTTTACTTAAAATTGTTCGAGGTGTGAAGCTTACCTTTCTCTCCAACGCTTTATATAGGCTTCCCTTTCTCTCTGAAAGTTAATGCTCCTACGGTTTCTCGAGGTTAAGTTCTTGGTAACTGACCCTTCTCTTTACTCCCTTGACCGGTGGTAAACGTTCTTCTCTTGCATTAACTCTTCTATTTATTTCGCCTAACTCTGATTCTTGCATCGTTTTCATTTTCTTTAAACTTAGACCTTCTCTAAGGGGGAGTACCTTGTACTTCAAGCTAAGTTTTTCACACCCCAAGCTTTTTGCTTATGACAAAAAGGGGGAGTAAACCCAGTTTTTGATGTGTAAGATGTGTTAGTGTGATTTATTTTTCTTTTGGAGAATTTAAGAGTTCCACCTTCATGACCATAGATGTGTCACTGGGCAAATACAAGGAATACATTTCACTTCTTCTGAAGTGATTCTAAGTTGACTCTGATACCCAAGACTCTGATACCTTGTCCATGACTCTGATTACTTATGCGCTCTGATTATTCGTTTTTCATCTATGTCATAAGTTTTTCACTCTGAACTCTTATATCATTTAGCTCAGAATCTAGACTTTACTAACGTTTTCATCAAGTATTAGATTCAGGGGGAGCTAAGCTCAGAATCAAGCAGTGACTTGAACTCAAAATGAGCAAGATAAACTATTCACATCAGGATAAGTATTATTCTATATCTCTAAACTCTGAGTGAATTCAGTTTAATGTTTAAGAATTGTTCATCAAAAATCTTAGTTTTGTCATCATCAAAAAGGGGGAGATTGTAAGATCAAGTTTTGATCTAGTAGTACAACTCTATGTTTTGATGATTACAAGTTAACCTTTTGATATGAACAATTGTGGTACTCTAACGTGTTTTTCTGAGTGTGCTATTTACAGGCTCTGACCTCAACTCAATCTCACACAAATCAGAAGCACTGTGTATAAAGAGTGACCCAAGCAACGCTTTCGCATTCACCATGTTCAGTATGAACAGTTGAAAAGCTTCAGAAGTTCTGAAGTTATACAAACTCTGATGTGGACTCAGTCACTAGAAGTTCTGAAGATCCAGAAAGTCTGATAACCAAGAAACACTGAAGGCTCAGATGTTCTGATGGTGTAGAAGACTCTGAAGATCCAGAAGCTGAATAGTGGAAACTCTGAAGTCCAGAAGCAAGAAACTCTGAAGGCCATGTTCTTCCCTCTGAGTTCAGAATCAGAAGATACAATGGTCAGAGGATCTGTGCTTTCCCTCTGACTCTGATCAACCGGCTTCACAAGTTCCAATATGAAGCATTCCCCTGATCAAGAGTCTCCTAGGTTTAAAGGTCGCGTCGCTATCCAAGTACAAAAGCAACTGTACCTTCCTGACGACCTACCTAACGTTCTCAGCCACAGCAGAAGCTGGATTTTCCAGAACTGCCCTCCAACGGTAGCATTTCCCATGCATCGCTCAACCCTAATCCTTGGAGTATATATAGAGGCTGAAGATTGAAAGAAGCGGCTAGAAGCAATACATACGCGCAAGACATATTCAAATTATTCTAAGCTTTCTTTCATCTGAAATTCATTGAGTTTACTATTAGCTTTTTAGAAGCAAATCTCTTGTAAACAATTCTTTGATAAACAGTTTGTTTAGTTCCTTTAGGAGATCAAGGTTGATCGGATCCTAGAGAAGACTAAGAGAGTGAATCTTAGTGTGAGCTAAGTCAGTGTAATTGTTAGTCACTTGTAGTTTTCAAGTGCAGTTGTAACTCTTACCTGATTAGTGGATTGCCTTCATTCTAAGAAGGAAGAAATCACCTTAACGGGTGGACTGGAGTAGCTTGAGTGATTTATCAAGTGAACCAGGATAAAATCCTTGTGTGCTTTTCTATCTCTTATCTTTAGCACTTAAGTTCTCGAAAGATTTGTCAAAATCTTTAAGGTGGAAGTTTTATACTGAAAACGTTATTCAAACCCCCCCTTTCTACCGTTTTTCATACCTTCAACAGTTGGACCTTTGTCCATTGAATCATGAATTTATGGAGCTACAGACATCGGATTAACGCGAAACTACTTGGAGAATTTTCTTAACTTAAAGGGCTACAACTCTCATGATGGAAGTTTTCCTAAATGAGGTGGTAAGACCCTCTAAAAATTCACACAAGTTGACAGGAGGAATCTGTCAACCTTCAAACTTAACTTAAAAATTCATTTTATTCAAAGTTTTGCATAAATGGCACTAAGACAAGTCTAGGGCCTTACAATACCACCCCCCTTAAAATAGTTTTGCCCTCGAAACTTAAGGGTTTACAAATAAATCGGGATGTGACCCCCGCATCTTATCCTCTAACTCCCAAGTTGTGTCGTCGGTCGCTTGATTCCATACGACCTTCACTAAAGGCACCTCCTTGTTCCTCAGGCTCTTTATGCTTCGGTCGACGATCTTGATGGGTGGCATCTCTATCGTCAGATCATCCTTCAACTGAATATCGTCTGGCGCAATCACATGCGAATCATCCGCCATGTACTTCCGCAATTGCGACACATGAAGAACATCGTGGATGTTGGATAGGAACGGTGGTAAAGCGATCCTATACGCCACCGGTCCAACTCGCTCCGTAATCTGGTACGGCCCAATAAACCTCGGAGTAAGCTTCTTGGACTTGATTTCCCTTCCGACACCTGTCATCGGGGTAACCCGCAAGAAGACATGGTCTCCGGCTTGAAACTCTAGCTCCTTCCGCCGGTTGTCGGCGTAACTCTTTTGGCGACTCTGCGCGGTCCTCATCTTCTCTTGAATTCGCCTGACCTCCTCGGTGGTCTGTTGTACCAATTCCGGGCCAATCACCAAGTTTTCTCCATCTTGATGCCAGCACAAAGGCGTACGACACCTCTGACCGTACAAAGCTTCGTAAGGTGCCATACCTATGCTCGCATGGAAGCTATTGTTGTAGGTGAATTCGATCAATGGCAACATCTCATCCCAACTGCCTTTGTGGTCAAACACGCAAGCCCTTAGCAAATCTTCCAGCGACTGGATTGTCCTCTCTGTCTGTCCATCGGTTTGCGGATGGTAGGCAGAGCACAATCTCAATTTAGTTCCGAGGGCCTGCTGCAAAGCTCCCCAAAAGTGAGAGGTAAACCTCGGATCTCTGTCTGACACGACGATGCTGGTCGGCACACCATGTAGACGCACAACCTCGGCCACATAAATCTCCGCCAATTTCTCCACCTTGTACTTCAGGTTGATCGGGATAAAATGAGCGGTCTTTGTCAAACGATCAACAACAACCCAAATTGCATCGAATCTCTGTCGAGTTAAAGGTAGAGCTGTCACAAAATCCATGGAAATACTGTCCCATTTCCACTCTGGAACATCTAACGGTTGCAGCTTCCCTGCAGGTTTCTGATGCTCTACTTTCGCCTTTTGACAAGTCAAGCAAGTAGAAACATACTCAGCGACTTGTTTCTTCATCCCAGGCCACCAGAAGTGAAGTTTCAAATCCTGATACATCTTGTTCATTCCGGGATGGATACTCAATCTACTCTTGTGCCCTTCATCCAAGATCAGTTTCCTCATTTCTGCATCGTTAGGCACACAAATTCGTCCCTTGCAACGTAAAATGTTGTCGTTTCCAATAGAAAATTCTGGTGCTTTTCCTTGAGTCACAAGGTTTTGCCACTCAGCTATCCCTTCATCAATCTCTTGTCTAAACTTTATCTCTTCCAAGAGTCCACTTGACACCGTCACCATTCCAAAACTCAATCTTCCTGGTGCGAGCTTAACGTCCAAGCTCAGGTCTCGGAAAGCCTCCAACAGTTCTAACTCCTTGACCATCATTGAGGACACATGTATAGCCTTCCGACTGAGAGCGTCAGCTACAACATTACTTTTCCCCGGATGATACTGTAGAGCGAACTCATAGTCTTGTAGGAATTCCATCCACCTTCGCTGTCTCATGTTCAGATCCTTTTGATCAAATAAGTACTTCAAGCTCTTATGATCACTGTAGATCGTGAACGTACTGCCATAGAGATAGTGTCTCTAAATCTTGAGAGCATAAACTATAGTAGCTAACTCCAAATCGTGCGTGGGGTAGTTCTTCTCATGAGTCTTCAACTGCCTTGAAGCATAGGCAATTGCCTTCTTGTCCTGCATCATCACGCATCCCAACCCGTTGTGTGACGCATCACAATACACATCATAAGGTTCTCCTTCTTTGGGTAAAGCTAGTATGGGAGCGGTAGTCAATCGCTTCTTCAACTCCTGAAAACTAGCCTCACATTTCTCCGTCCACGCAAAAGGTTGATTCTTCTTTGTCAACTGAGTCAACGGAGAAGTCAACTTTGCGTAGTCCTTGACGAATCTCCTATAATAGCCAGCGAGTCCAACAAAACTCCTGATGTCACCTGCTGTCTTGGGTTTCTCCCATGACAGAATCGTCTCGATCTTGCTAGGGTCTACAACCACTAACTAACTAGATATGACATGACCCAAGAATTTCACCTCTTCCATCCAGAACTCACACTTTGAGCCATTAGCATACAGCTGCTTCTCCCGCAATACGCCCAACACCTGGCGCAAATGCCCTTCATGCTCCTCTCTACTCTTCGAGTAGATCAAAATGTCATCAATGAACACTACCACGAACTTGTCCAAACATGGTCTGAACACTCTGTTCATGTAGTCCATAAACACTGCGGGTGCATTAGTAACTCCGAACGGCATCACCAGGTACTCATAATGCCCGTATCGAGTTCTGAACGCTGTCTTCTGGATGTCAGATTCCTTGACTCGAATTTGATGGTATCCTGACTTTAGATCTATATTCGAGAAAATCATCGCTCCTCGAAGTTGATCCATTAGGTCGTCTATCCGAGGCATCGGATAACGGTTCTTCACTGTCACCTTATTCAGTTGTCGGTAATCTACACACAATCTGGACTTCCCATCCTTCTTCTTTACCAACAGCAAAGGTGCACCCCATGGCGATACACTAGGTCGAATGAATCCCTTTGAGGATAAATCATCCAACTGCTTTGCCAATTCTGCCAACTCCGCTGGGGCCATACGATAAGGTGCCATTGATATTGGTCCAGTACCGGGCACAATGTCAATAGAGAACTCTGTCTCTCTGACTGGTCACAAACCGGGTACATCTTCTGGGAACACATCGTCATACTCCTGTACCACCAAGGTATTGCGCACATCACCATCGTGTTTCGCCTCGGCAACGATAGAGTTCACATACGCCGGTGAACCCTTCCCCAAGTTGTACGAATTTAAGTAATCCGTAACGCCGAGATCTGGGAATACTACAGCCTTGTTAGCACAATCTAAGAGCACGTGATATTGCGCTAACCAATCCATTCCCAAAATCACATCCAGCTCCTTGAGCCCTAAACAGACGAGGTTCGCAAAGAACTTCCGATCCTCGTAAATCAACGGACATTGCAAGCATGCCGTGCGTGTAACTAATCGATCGGCGGCAGGGGTTGTCACCACCAGATCGAAGGGTAGGTCAGCAGTCAGTAACCCCAATCTCTTCTCACAATCCTCCGCAATAAATGAGTGCATAGCACTCGAATCAAATAAAACCATCAGTGATGTTCCAGCAATAAGACACGTACCCTGGATAAGGTCATCAGTAACAGCAGCCTGCTCGCCTGAAATAGCAAAGACACGACCTGGAGCAGATGGTCGTCTCCCTCTAGCGGTATTCAGCACTGGTTCTGTCTTAGCAGCACTTGGGCAGTTTCTCTCCACGTGTCCTGGCTTCCGGCACCTCCAACACACAATCTCTTTGCCACATTCATTGGCGTAGTGTCCTTTCTCGTTGCTCGCCTGAAATAGCAAAGACACGACCTGGAGCAGATGGTCGTCTCCCTCTAGCGGTATTCAGCACTGGTTCTGTCTTAGCAGCACTTGGGCAGTTTCTCTCCACGTGTCCTGGCTTCCGGCACCTCCAACACACAATCTCTTTGCCACATTCATTGGCGTAGTGTCCTTTCTCGTTGCACTTGTAGCAGGTCACATCTTCCTTTGAAACAGGGGCTGCTCCCCTCACAGTATTTGGCACTTGGGCGACTGGGCGCTGGTAAGGCTTCCTCATTGGCGCCTTGCCCTTATCAAACTTCCCTACTGATCTCTGCCCACTGAATCTTCCCGGCTGGTTCTGTCCCGGGCGCAATGGTACTCCACTCTCTGTACGGCCTCTCTGTCGGTTCTCCATAGCCTCAACTTCACGAGCCTTCTCAACCAGCTGTTGGTAGACTCTGATTCCCAAAGGCCTCACAGCCTTCTCAATCTCATTCCTCAGCCCTCGCATAAAACGGTTGCACAGGTAGGCTTTATCCACCTGATTCTGGAAAAAGCGGAAATGTTTTGATAGGGTCTCCAAACGAGCAACATACTCCCCTACTGTCATAGCCCCTTGCCTCAAGCTGAGGAACTTGTTCTCCATCTCTTCCCTTGCTGTCTCAGGGAAGTATTTGTCCATGAAAGCCTTCTTGAAGGACTCCCAATTAATGGCTTCCTGGTTGGCCGTCATCAACTGCTTCGCACTTCGCCACCAGTATTCAGCATCACCTTTCAGCATGAAAGTTGCCAGGTTAACCTTCTCGGCATCCGGTGTATGGAGAGCCTCAAAGATCTTCTCCGTATCCTGAACCCAAAGAACAGCCTTCTCAGGTTCAGCTTCGCCCTGAAACTTGGGCGGTGCATGTCGGTTGAAATCCGTCCTCATACGGATCTGGTCTTGGGCCAATTCTCTCTCGGCCCGCTGAGCTCTCCTAGCATCTTCATCAGCTCTTCTATTATTCTCTTCAGCCTCCCTTTGTGCCTGGGCTGTCGTCTGAGCCGTAGCAACGACAACCTGCTGGGCGACAACTTGCGCCAGCTGTGCAATAGCCTGGGCCAACTGAGCATTAGTGGGGTCCTGTCTCGGAGGCATCCTGCTTGAAATAGAACCACGATCTAATGTCAGTGCCCACAATAATAATAAACTTTTAAAAGTAAAATTTAACTACTTTAACCCAAGTACCACGGCAATGGTACTACTTCAAACAATCTCAAGCCAAGCAATCATCTTAGCACACAAGTCTACCCAACCTCACCGCGGAAACTTAAAAACTTGTCAAAACAAACAGCAACGAGTTCAAACTCGTGTGCCCAAAGCCCTTAGTGCTCTGGTTTCTCAGCCGGAGCTCTGATACCACAGTGTAACGCCCCAATTTCTCAAGCGTCAAGTAATTACCAAAATTTCGCAAATAATTTTCGCCGATTCATTTACTCTTCTTTATTTACTGATAAGGGTTCATTTTTCCTTTTTAGAAAACTCTTTATTATCACGTCTCCAGAAAACTTCTTTATCCTAACTCCGACGAAAGAACAATAAATATAAACAGCGGAATAATAATGATAACTTGAAATAAAGTCATAATCAACGTCGCGCATTAAATGACATCATCATAAAACAACCGTAGAAAATAATGTCGTGGCCACACCCATGTGTGGAAAAACCCACAGTGAAAGTAATCCGGTTACATAAAATAGCCAATTGCCTCCTCAAGTTTAGCAAAATAAGAAAATAAATAAATAAATGAAGTTCCAAGGACAGATATGCGCTCTCACTAGGACCCCCATGCACTCACTGCCCCTCTTGCCCCGCAGAGTCCTTCTTCGGAACCTCGACCTCCCCACCCCGTGCTTTCTTCCTCGGCCTTGGACCAACCTTCGTGATGAATATCCAACGGGAACCACCACCATAAGGACCTCGCTTCGTTCCAGCATCCGCGTTCACTGAAGCGACGGACTCTTCACTATCCTCGTGCTTAACCGGTGACACTCGTGATTCTTCATCCTTGGGTTGAAGGAACCTCGCTGGCGGGTATGGCATGTCATAGATCCCTCCCTGAAGTATCTAACTCTCCACTTTGTTGCCGTCCTCGTCCTCCCCAATGATGCACACATCTCCGACATAGATCTTCCGAATCCCAGAGGTGTCGGTCCCCCAGGCTTCGTCATCGTACTGGTCCTCAAGTTTCATGGTCCACCGATGGACATGTGCCATCGTCGTCGTTCTCGTCATCTACCCCCCCCACCCCAAATAAACACATAGCAAACAAGAAAGGGTCAGGTCAAACAGAAAAACAATAACAAATCACAGTAAGGAACAGTATATTTATATATATATAACATATCTCTTATGGAAAGTTTCAAGTTAATTAGTCAATGCTAAAGGATTCCTCACTTCACACAACCCACTAAAACTCCTTGGCCAATCACGTGCGTCCGCAGAGGCACCATTCTCAGAGGGGGACTCACCGTCCAAGACCTCAATCACGTGGATCCACAGTATCCACAAAACACATCACGTGCGTCCGCAGAGGCACAGTTGTCAAGAAAATCTCCCTCGCGTGCAAGGTACCATCGTTCTCAAGGTCCATAGTCCACTCTAGACCTATGTCCATCTCAAATCTCATCATTAAAATTACACTTGCATGCGAGTTATGTCTCATTCTCTTTTAAGTTTGGCTCTATGGTTATCCTAGAGTCTTATTAAATCTTGTCTCAACTATGTTAGCACAATATCACATTCACAATGAATAAAGGGAATTACGGCTAGGTGAGAGACCCCTTATTCAATTAATTAATAAACACAATAATTTACTTAAGAAATATCATGAATATAAATCTCATGCGTCTCAACACATAATTCATAGAAATTCCATTCAACATAGCATCATGTGAACTTGTGCATAAATCGGAAGAAAGAATTTCACCCAAAACCCTTAAAAGAGTCTCGGCCATTTTTTTTTTAAAAGACAGCAGGAACAGCGCTCACTAAAATCGACCTACAGAGCTCTTTTCTCAACCAAACTTTTCGCAATACACATGTCTGGAAAGCTAATTCAAAATCCCACAACTTTCTAGTTCACCACTTTTTCATCTGAAGAGCGCAAATAGGTGATGTCGGGCCATGAAGTGCGCTGTCCAGTGCAGAAAACTGGCAGGGTCACTTCTGCCCTAAGTTAAAATTTTGGAGATGCAAGTACACGGTTTCGAAGCCATTTTCCAGCAACTAAAACATTTTATAATCATGTGGAATCATCCATAGAAAAGATTTCAGAACCTAACACATCTCAAACATCATGTTGGACAATTAAGTTTCATGTCAAACTTAGCAAGTATTGCATGGGATCTTCACAAAGCATCAAGAACCTAAGCAAGAATAGCATATGGAATAACACATGGCTCATGGCAAATCCAGTAAGAACATGATCATAAGAAGAATCCAGCAAGTTAATCCCAATATCCAACCCTCATGCAAAACCCTCCAACACAAACCTTTCATATCAAGTCATGGCAAACAATTTCCTAATGAAGCTACCCATCCTAGACCAGCCCTTACCTTGAGGGTGATCTGAATATAGAGGAAGTAAGGTTCAGAAAGTCGACTCCCCTTGCTATCCAATGTTCGCTCCACGCGTTCCTCTTCCTTTCCCTCTCCCGCTCGCGTCGCACTCTCTCTCGCAGTCGCTCCCTCCTCCTCTCTTGCTGGCGGCGGCCGGCGGTGGTTGGGTGGGTGCTGGCGTGGCAGCCGGTGATGGTGAGGAGATGGTGATGATGGCTCTCTGTAGTGTTTGGTGTTTCACGTGTTTTGTTTTCTGTTTTGCACAGTAGGAAAAAAAAAGAAATAGGATTCCCCCCCTTTTGTTAGTGTGGCTAGGGTTTTCATAACCATAGCTCCCTCTTTTGCAATCCAAACACACTTGGCCCACTAAGCTTCCTCTTAATCTTCTGATTATGATCTCCTGAGCCCACTAATCAGCCCAATTAACACATTAAACAAGGCTTTAACCCAAAGTTTTAAATTAGAGTTCGCAAGGTCTGGACAGTTGGACCTTTGTCTATTGAATCACGAATATCTGGAGCTACAGACATCGGATTAACGCGAAACCACTTGCAAAATTTTCTTAACTTAAAGGGCTACAACTCTCATGAAGGAAGTTTTCCTATATGAGGTCGTTATAGCCCTCTAAAAATTCACACAATTTGACAGGAGGAATCTGTCAACCTTCAAACTTAACTTAAAAATTCATTTTATTCAAAGTTTTGCATAAATGGCACTAAGACAAGTCTAGGGCCTTACAATGCACAATTAGGTGGGCCGATTTTTCTTCGATCAAACTTGGTTCCTAGGTTATCATTAGCCATAACTAAGACGAACCTAAGCTCAGAAAAATTTTCGGATCAAAAACTGTCGCAGGGGTATTTTGGTCATCATTTTCAGCTCAGAATTTCAAAACTGGATTTTCGAAAAACAAATTGAATGGGGACGTCACCAACGACGTTTATGACGACTAATCCTACTAGCACTAAGCTAAGTCGTGAATTTTTACCGTAAAGAACGAAACTTTGCCCAGAAATGGGTTTTTCCAACAGAAATGAATCCCGGCGGCATTTCGGCGACATTCGGCAAAATGTAATCCGCTAAACACGCTCAGGAGCATGCAGGGAATAAGTTTAGACACTAAAATCAGCTTATTTGAACAGTTTTACAAAAAAATCAAAACTTTGAGCACAGAAAGACTTAGAGAAAAGCGACAGAATTGACGATCAGAAGTGAGATATGGTATCCCTACCTCGTGGTCTTCAATTAGCAACGAACTGTGCAGCAATCGGGTAAGAAACGGCGAAAATCAAATCCTCCTCCTCTCCTTGGGGTTGCTCGCGGGTTTGGGAAAGAAAATGGGGAAGTTTTGAAAAAATTTTCATTTTCCCGCTATTTATAGGTTTTGGAAAATTTGGAAAAATGAAAATTTCGCGATTCCGATTTTTCCTACGTAATCCTCGGAGAATTCTAAGGTAGGTTCTAGCGACAGAATTCCAGAACTCAAAACAGGTTTCTTGGAATTAAATCAAACGATCCAAAGTCGGTGTAAATCGATTTTACCCGAAAAACTACTTTTTGCAGTTGATGTCGGAAGAGAAAACTTCGTTCTGAAGAAAGATTTGTATCATCGAGAGAAATATGCGTATGCATGTGGAATCTTTGTTTGAAGCTCCGAATTGAAAAAGTCTTCATCGTTCGTTGATTTTAGGGTTTCTGAACTATCAGGGTTTCGGTTTGGGCAAACTTCCGAGTATTGGAATTTGACGTTCGTACATTCCAGGGTTTCGTATCGAAACGCTTGTTTATAGACGAATAAGAGAAGTTCTAACATTTCTCTAAAGATTTTTGGAATTAATTTCCGTCGTGTCTTAAAACGTAAATTAGCTATTTTCTAGCGTTCTTGACCTAGGTTTAAGCGAATACTAATCGTGCTATAACTCCTATCGACTTTGATACATTCCTTAGCTTTTTCCTGAACTTTCTCCTTCACAAATTTATTCCGTTAAATAAACACTTGTTCAGGTTTTCCTTCACGTTACATCAATTTAATCGTGAAAAGGAATTTCATTTGGTTTATTCCAAACTTAAAACTTTGGGTCTCACACTTTGTAAAGATATCTGCCCATTGATGGTCAGTATCAACAAACTTCAGAAGAAGTACGCCCTTCTGAACATAATCTCTAATAAAGTGATACTTTACCTCAATGTGTTATGCCCTTGAGTGTAAGATAGGATTCTTACTTAATGAGATTGCATCAGTGTTATCACAATAGATTGGGATATTGCTCTCAAGGATTTGATAATTCTCCAGCTGATGTTTCATCCAGAGCATCTGAGTGCTGCAAATTGCTGCTGAGATATATTCTGCCTCTGCAGTAGAAAGTGCAATGGTTGATTGCCTCTTGCTTGCCCATGAGACTAAGTTGCTTCCCAGAAATTGACAATTTCTAGCAGTGCTTTTTCTCTCTGTTCTATCTCCAGCATAATCAACATTACAGTAACCTGAAAGCTTATACTTTGATGTTTTCTTATACATCAAGCCAAGGTTAGTGGTGCCTTTCAGATATCTCAGGATCCTCTTAACAACAGTTAAGTGGGTTTCCCTCGGATCTGATTGGAAACGAGCACATAAATGAACACTAAACAGTATATCTGGCTTAGATGCAGTTAAGTATAGAAGAGATCCTATCATACCACGATAGAGCTTCTGGAAAACTTTACCACTGGCATCTTCTTTCTCCAGAATGCATGTAGGATGCATTGGAGTCTTAGCGATTGTAGATTCTGTCATGTTGAACTTTGTAAGACCTGGATTTACAGAACAAGTTAATTTCCGACTCACGCGTAGAATCAGTGTAAGCGTGACAGGAGTTTGCAGTTTGAGAAAGATTAATGAAGAAGAAAGTTCAGGAATTGCTTGAGGAATGTTGCATAGTCGCTGTAGGAATTAGTGCGAGTCGTCTGCACACATGCCTTATGGCGAGAGTGTCCAGAATAGGCTAATTTCGCTTTTAGAGCAACGTATTAAGTGAGATTTCAAATCCTTGGAAAATTTAAAGGTTCTCTTTATTTTTCCTTCGACCAGTGTTTCATTTCGGAACCCTGGAATGTACGCACGATAGTATTCACTTTTCGGAAGTCCGACGACGCTAATTTCTTTGCTTCGAAACCCTAGATTCAATTGCTGGATGAAGACTTTTTCTATTCGGGACTTCTAACGAAGTTTCTGTCCGTGTTGCCAGATTTTTTTCGACATTTCCAATCTTTCTTCAGAACAAAGTTTTGTCGTCCGACATTCACAGCAAAAAGTAGTTTTTCGGGACAGATTAACTTACTCCGCTTTTGGGATTTTAGATATCGTTTTTCCCAAATGTTAGAGATTTGTTTTGAGTTCTGGAATTCTGTCACCAGAATCTCTCTTAGAATTCATCGGTGAACGTGCTGCAAAAATCGGAATCGCGAAATTTTCATTTTCCCGCGATTTCACCTGCCTATAAATAGTTGAAAAATCAAAATATCTTCATTTCTTCCATCTTGGGGCCGCGAGTTTAGGGGAGAAGAATTTTTCGCCGAAACTCGACCGATCTTCGCGCAGTTTGTTCCTACTTCAAGGTATCGAGGTAACTAGCTTGATTTTTACCTCTGATCACTGTTTCTACTGCGTTTCTGTAGTCGTTTCTTTGCTCAAAGTTTCGAGCTTTTCGTAAAACTATCCGTTTTTCTTGATTTTTCGCTTGGGTTATCTTCTCTACGTGCCCAAGAGCCTAAAACCTCCGTCGGTATTCGCCGATATGGATCGAGTTGTCAAGGATCTGAAAAACTGTTTCAAAACCCTTTTGTCGCACATTTCGAAACTTTATTGTCGAAAAGTCGTAATCTGACTTCGTGCCTTTAGGATTAGTTGTCACGGATGTCGTTAGGATCATTGCTGTCAAATTTGTTTTCCGAACTGATAACTTTGAGGTTTTGAGCTTTTATTTTGGATCAAAATGCCCCTGAACAGCCGTATTTTGATCCGATCGTCCGAAAATTTTTCCGACAGTTTCTTTGCCTTAGTTTTACCCTAAAACTACCTTGTAAACATATTTGAACAGCCCTTTTTCCTTTTTTGCCGAGAGCTTGTAGTGAGGGGGGGGGGGGAGTTTTTCGTTTTCGAAAACTTGTCTTTTCGTACTCGATTGTTGTATTCTGAAGCTTTAATGCTTTGTCTATCGTTTATGAGTTGTATTGTGATCGAGCTAATCGATTTTGTTTGGATTCTGCTTTGTTTTCTCCGAGGTTCAGTTGAAGGAACTTTGGGTTTTGCAGAGCAAGTGTGTGAAGGAGATTTAGATCACGAGACTGGAGCAGCTCGAGGTTAGGGCAACTTACTATTAGCTATGACTGCATGATAGGCGTCGATAAACTCGACTTGTGCTTTGCTTTGATGTTGATTATGTTGATGAACTGATGCTATGATGTTTTCCATAACTTGTGATGTTGAGATATTGTTGAATTGTGTGTTTTGACGCGACTTCGGAGTGGGGAATCATTGAACTGGTGATCTTTGATATTTCGGGTTGGATAAACAACCCTAGGCAAGTTCAAACTTGGGGTTTGAGACTTAGCCATTTGTTCGTATTCTTAGACTTTCCCCGGGAAATTTCTTTTGGAGGGTTTTTGGAAAACTTAGAATGAATAGAATTTCGAAAACTAAAGACCTTAGAGAACTTAGTTTTCAAAGTATTAAACTCATAACCTGACTAATTCAATTTAAGACGTTTTCATTATTGAATGAACCATAGGGAACCTAAAGGGGAAAATGATTTCGAAAGACGGGGAAAAGTCGTCAAGTCTTGAAGTTACTGGGAATTGGGGAAAGCCACTAAGGTGAGCTATGGTGATGATTGAAAGTCACCGAGTACTTTAGTACTCTTATTGTTGGGGTTGTGTTGTATTGACCGACACTAACCCTGGCTTTTGACATTGGGTTTTGTTGTTGGAGTTGTGTTGTATTGACCGACACTAAACTCCCGAGTACTTTAGTATTCTTGTTGTTTGAGTTGTGTTGTATTGACCGACACTAACTCTAGGTCTTGTTGTTTGAGTTGTGTTGTAATGACCGACACTAACTCTAGGTTTTGGTTGTGGGAGTTGTGTTGTATTGACCGACACTAACTCCGAGTTGTGTTGTATTGACCGACACTAACTCTTGGGTTTTTGATATTGGGTTTTGGACTAAACACTTGTGTTGTGTGTAACACCCCGATTTCGGTGGCATCACTTTAGTAACCAAAAGAAATACTTAAGCGGAAAAAAACGTGAATTTTTTTTTCCGATAATAGAACCAAAGACTGAAAGAAATAAACTCCCAACAAAAGATAACAGAACTAATGTATAATATAAATACAGCCCCCGCTGTAAGTAGCAAACCACGTCACGAGTAACCTCTAGTGACGGGTAACTGACCGAAGGTAGTGCCCGTGGGCAATTACGTACAAACCGGAACAAAAGGACAAGAGTTCCAAATACAGTCCTCCTACAACAGTAGGTCAGCCAACAAAAACCTCCTAAACCGACCGACCCTCTGTAATTCCCGTAAAGAGAACCACAAGAAAAGCTAAAGGTCGGGGACCTACCCTGCCCAAAACGAAAGACTGAAAATCAGAGCCAAGACGCTAATCCTACACTAATCCCAACTAGAGGAGCACATCTGTAACACCCCGATTTCGGTGGCGTCACTTTAGTAACCAAAAGTAAACTTAATGCGGAAAAACGTGAAATATTTTTTTTTCGATAATAACTAAGACAAGACTGAATTAAATAAAACCCAAAAGCGAAAAGCAATAGAACTAATATACAATATATAAACAGCCCCCGCTGTAAATAACAACCTCGTCACGAGTAACCTCCAGTGACGGAAAGAAAAGTGCAACGCCCGTAGGCAATATATACAAACCAAATGAAAAGGGTGAAGTGCCCGCAACACCATCCCTCAAAACTGAGAATCAGCTGACCCAATGGCCTGAAAATACGACCTCCTAAGTCCAACCAACTCTCTGTGATTCCCGTAAGGAAACCACACAAAAAGCTATAGGCGGATCTACCCTGTCCCCTAAGTAACAAATGAAGCAAGACTGTCAGAGCTAAAACTCTACTCCTACACTAATCCTAACTCGAGAAGCTCATACCAACACTCAAAACTATGTGCTAGAATGATCGTCGTCTGAATCAGAATCCAGAACGACCAAGTCTACCAGCCCTATCCGTCCTCCCCTCGCAACCGCAGTGCGCTCCGATGCTGGACTCACGGGCTTAGGGCCCGAACCCTGATCATCAATGATCGCAACAGAGGGTGCACTAGACCCTGCCGAAGGCACTCCCACTGGAATCTCCTCTGAGGGATCCTCCTCCTCTGAAGATGACGGTGGCGGCGGTGCTCCTCCGAATCCTGGTCTGCAGTGAACGCCCGGTGGCAAGTTGAAGCTGATAGAGCATCGCCTCAACACTCCTGACCTCAAGAGTCCTCCACTGTCCACGTGGTCCTCCATGATGCGCCCCGAATACGTCGCTCGATGGCTCGCGGGGTCAACCACCCACGACCCGGGATCGTCCTGATCGATCATCTCATACCTAATCCCCCCCGAAGGGTGGACCATGGTGAACCAGTCCGCAATACTCATCTGACAAAAGGCGTTGTCCGCCAAAACACACACAGAAGACGCGAGGGTCAACTCTAAAGAACTATGTAGATAATAAACCCAATAGGTACAAATAATAGATAGCCACTTAGGCTTATAGCTAAAGATGTCATTCCTAGGGTTGCATGTTCCACAATAACATAAACACAATAATAGCAGATAGCATGTTCCCAATAGGTTTAACAATTACCAATTACACTCAACAACTAAATTAGTATGCATGTTGCATGATATGTATGCAGGTTAACCCAGTCAACCACATGCATTCCGGAAAGGGATGGACATCAAACGGATCAGCCCTAACACCAGCCACGCTGGAACCATTTCGGCCCGCGTGCCTCTTACACCACACAAAGGTAGCCAGATCAGCAGTAAACCCGTAGGTCTGCCATTTCGGTCTGCTACAAGAGACGTCTACAAACGCTCTTCCACGGCATTCCGGGTCTTATGACCATTTTGGAAACCGACGAGGTCCAGAGTACGTCCTGTGTTAATACCTCATTAATGTTGCATGTATGCAAAATGATTAGTCAAACAACGTCTCCGTCCTCACTCGACACGTCGCCATGTGTTCTAGGGAAGTTAAAGTCTCTAAAAGCTTACCCTAAGGTAAAGTCGATTCTGCGACCAAAAGACACACTTCATAACGACACATAGCTGCTCCAACAGCACCACAACAAACGCTGCTCCAACAACACAATAACAAACGCTGCTCCAACAGCACAACAATAAACGCTGCTCCAACAGCACAACAACAAACGCTGCTCCAACAGCACAACAACAAACTCAACACTTGGATCCGACGACACTCCTCGTTTTTCCAAAACTATGATTTGACTTCCAATGCCTTCCTTCGAGGTTGTTATCATTACTTAAAGATTTTGAGGTTATTTAAGGTCTTATGAATTTTCTTTATAAAATAGATTCCATTTTGTCTTATCGCAAGTCTTATACATTTTCAGGATCTCCCAATCCCAAGTCGCTTCCAGAGGATGTCTCGATCCACTAAACAAAATTAAGGCCCGAACCTCGTTCGTCCTATCAAACTTTCTCAAAACTCTCAAAATAAAATCGGCATGACCTGCCCGCTATTCTCACCATTCAGAATCTCAGATTCCAGTACATAACATATTTAAATCATCACAATCAACAACATGTCATATATCAATAAATCGCATCATAAACACTTAGCACTTAGCATATAAAGCATGCACCACACATTCTAGATTACCCACATAGCACATAGCATGTAAGACAATCTCAAAAACATTCAGTAGATGAATCATCTACATTGTCAGCCGAAGCCTCAGAAAACATTTTCCAATCACACACAATTCCAGTGCATAAACAGTAAACAATGTCGAAACATCGACCCTAAGCATTAACTAGAGATTCAGTGAGAAGCCCTCACCTGAAAGTTCTCCAGAATGATCAACTAGTGCTTCCTCGCTCTCAAAGTGTTGGTCCTTGGGGAAATCCTCAAAAGCACCTTTACAATAAAATCACAGAATACTATCGGAATCTATCGGAAACTAAGCTATCGATACTTACTAAGGTTACTCGAAGTAATCTATACCCTAAGGTACGATAAACTAGCGCGAAAGACAAGTTTTCGGAAAAGGAAATTTTCCTCCTCCACCCTAATAGGGCTCGGCCACTTTGTGCAATTATGGGGCTCGATTTTTCTTCGATCAAACTTGGTTCCTATGCTTTCATAAGCCGTAACTAAGGGTATTCTGAACTCGGAAAAATTATCGGATCAAAAACTGTCGCAGGGGTATTTTGGTCATGATTTTTAACTTAGGATTTTTCAAAACTGAAATCCCAAAAATAAAATTTTGCAGGGACGTCACCAACGACGTTTATGACAACTAATCCTACTAGAACTAAGCTAAGGCGATAGTTTTCAGCCTAAAGGTTGAAGCTTTACACCAAAAACTCCAAAAATGGGTATTTTAGGCTCAAATTGATTCCGGCGGAATTCCGGCGACATAACGGAAAATCTAACCCGGCAGAAGTGATCTTGGGCGCATAAGGAAGAGGTTTAGAATCAGAAATGAAAGATTCAGGATAGTTTTGCAAAAACCCATAAACTATCCGCTCAGAAAACTCTACAGAAAAGCTATGGAAAAAGCGATTAGAGGTAAGGATTAGCGACTATACCTCGAAGCCTTGAAGTAGCAACTGATTGATCGACGATCAAGCAAACGATGAAGAAAAACTCTTCTTCCTTCTTCCTTGTTCTTGGCCACGGTTTTGGGAGAGAAAATGGAGGAGAATTTGTGTTTTTCTTCCTTTCTTTGCTATATATAAAGGTTGGAAATTCGCGGGAAAATGAAAGTTTCGCGAATCTGATTTTTCCGACTTCATTTGTAACACCCCGATTTCCAGGTGTCACTTTAGTAACCAAAAATAAACCTTCGCGGAAAAACAGGTAATAAATTTTTTTTTTTGATTGATTCCTTTGTAAATAAAGCGATAAGGAGATAAAGACAAAACCCAACTACTAAACTAACCGATAAACATCATATATACATGTACAGCCTCAGCTGCACTCCATGTCACGCGCACTCGCAGTGACTCCAAAGCAGTGTGCCCGTAGGCAAATATTTACAGATCCAGAAGTGTGAGTGAGAAAAAGTATAATTACAAACCACTAGGAGAGAGTCGGCCTCAAAATGGCCTAAGCAAAGACCCCTATGGTCCGACTGACTCACTGTGATCCCTCCGTAAGAGAACCACACAAAAAGCCATGCATCGGGAACCTACCCTGTCCCAAAAGCAAAACGAATCAGAGCTATTACAGTAACAACCAACTCCAAAAGACTCTAACCACCCATACCCCACACTACTATCATCGACCCTCCCTCGATCAGGCATGATGTCCGGGTCCTCGTCGAAAGCTTCAGTAATAGTCGTTCCGCTCCGGGTCTTTCCCGCACAACGAATCATCACGAACCGGCTGACAGACGCCTGGCAGCAGGCCGACCGCCCAAACACAAACATACAAACAAAGCCAAGGCGCTAGGGTCAACTTACAGAATACAATAGATATACAATCAACTTGTGATAAAGGGGATATATACATATGTTGTATATATATACATATAAGTTATGTATTGCCTACTCTAAGGTATATACATAGCATGTTCTCGAATCTCCTACACAGTTCAATCATTAATATCTAACGATGTTCATCAACATCAAATCATCATAATCTCAACATATGAAGTTAGGTGATAAGGTTAGTCAAACAATGTATCGTCCTCCCAACACACACGTATCCAACTAAACCAATGTTCCCTGTCGTTGCCCTAGGGTAAACGACGATGAAATCTCACGCTTCCATGAAGTCTCACGCTTCAATGGGGTCTTACGCTTTCACGAAGTCTCACGCTTCAGTGAAATCTCACACATTCACGAAGTCTCACGCTTCAGTGAAGTTTCGCGCCTTCACGAAGTCTCACGCTTCAGTGAAGTTGCACGCCTCCGCAAAGTCTCCCGCTTCAGCAAAGGTGTACGCCTCCGCAAAGTCTCCCGTTTCAGCGAAGGTTCCCGTCTCCACGAGGTCTCCCGCCTCAGTGAAGTTTCTGCTTTCACGAAGTCTCACGCCTCAGTGAAGCTTACTCACTTTCACGAAGTCTCACGCTTCAGTGAAGTTCCATGCTTTCACGAAGTCTCACGCCTCAGTGAAGCTTCCCGGCTCATCCTTTGGATGGCTAAATAAACTGCTCCGACCCAAACTCAAAACAACCCAAGAGTTAGTGTCGGTCAATACAACACAACTCCACCAACAAGATTACACGAGGGTCTAGTGTCGGTCAATACAACACAGCCCAAACAACAAGAGCACTAGGTGTCGGTCAATACAACACGGCTCCATAACACTTCCCCAAGAGTACTAACGTACTCGGTGACTTTCAATCATCACCATAGTGTAAGATCAAGTTTTGATCGAGTAGTACAACTCTATGTTTTGATGATTACAAGTTAACCTTTTGATATGAACAATTGTGGTACTCTAACGTGTTTTTCTGAGTGTGCTATTTACAGGCTCTGACCTCAACTCAATCTCACACAAATCAGAAGCACTGTGTATAAAGAGTAACCCAAGCAACGCTTTCGCATTCACCATGTTCAGTATGAACAGTGGAAAAGCTTCAGAAGTTCTGAAGCTATACAAACTCTGATGTGGACTCAGTCGCTAGAAGCTCTGAAGATCCAGAAGTTCTGATAACCAAGAAACACTGAAGGTCAGATGTTCTGATGGTGTAGAAGACTCTGAAGATCCAGAAGCTGAATAGTGGAAACTCTGAAGTCCAGAAGCAAGAAACTCTGAAGGCCATGTTCTTCCCTCTGAGTTCAGAATCAGAAGATACAATGGTCAGAGGATCTGTGCTTTCCCTCTGACTCTGATCAACCGGCTTCACAAGTTCCAATATGAAGTATTCCCCTGATCAGAAGTCTCCTAGGTTAAAAGGTCAAGTCGCTATCCAAGTACAAAAGCAAGTGTACCTTCCTGACGACCTACCTAACGTTCTCAGCCACAGCAGAAGCTGGATTTTCCAGAACTGCCCTCCAACGGTAGCATTTCCCATGCAACGCTCAACCCTAATCCTTGGAGTATATATAGAGGCTGAAGATTGAAAGAAGCGGTGTAGAAGCAACACATACGGGCAAGACATATTAAAAATATTCTAAGCTTTCTTTCATCTGAAATTCATTGAGTTTACTATTAGCTTTTTAGAAGCAAATCTCTTGTAAACATTTCTTTGATAAACAGTTTGTTTAGTTCCTTTAGGAGATCAAGGTTGATCGGATCCTAGAGAAGACTAAGAGAGTGAATCTTAGTGTGAGCTAAGTCAGTGTAATTGTTAGTCACTTGTAGGTTTCAAGTGCAGTTGTAACTCTTACCTGATTAGTGGATTGCCTTCATTCTAAGAAGGAAGAAATCACCTTAACGGGTGGACTGGAGTAGCTTGAGTGATTTATTAAGTGAACCAGGATAAAATCCTTGTGTGCTTCTCTATCTCTTATCTTTAGCACTTAAGTTCTCGAAAGATTTGTCAAAATCTTTAAGGTGGAAGTTTTGTACTGAAAACGTTATTCAAACCCCCCCTTTCTACCGTTTTTCATACCTTCAATTGGTATCAGAGCGCAAGTTCTGATTACCACACCTAACAGTGTTCAGTGATCCGGGCCGGTGTGAAAAACAATGGCTGCCACCACCAGTGAAACTCAAAGAGATGGTTACAATGCAAAGCCTCCTATGTTCGACGGTCAAAGGTTCGAATATTGGAAAGATAGACTGGAAAGTTTCTTTCTGGGTTTCGATGCAGATCTCTGGGATATTATTGTGGATGGCTACGAGCGTCCAGTTGATGCAGATGGCAAGAAGATCCCAAGGTCAGAGATGACTGCAGATCAAAAGAAGCTGTACTCACAACATCACAAAGCAAGAGCAATTCTTCTAAGTGCTATTTCCTATGAAGAGTACCAGAAGATTACAGATCGTGAGTTTGCTAAAGGCATTTTTGAATCTCTGAAGATGTCTCATGAAGGAAACAAGAAAGTCAAAGAATCAAAGGCATTGTCTTTGATCCAAAAGTATGAATCCTTCATCATGGAGCCAAATGAGTCCATTGAAGAAATGTTCTCCAGATTTCAATTGCTTGTAGCTGGCTTACGACCTCTCAACAAGAGCTACACAACAAAAGATCATGTCATAAGGGTCATCAGGTGTCTTCCTGAAAGTTGGATGCCCTTGGTGACTTCAATAGAGCTCACGAGAGACGTTGAGAATATGAGTTTAGAAGAACTCATCAGCATTTTGAAATGCCATGAGCTGAAGCGCTCAGAGATGCAAGATCTGAGGAAAAAGTCCATAGCCTTGAAATCCAAATCTGAAAAGGCTAAGGTTGAGAAGTCAAAGGCTCTTCAAGCTGAAGAAGAAGAATCTGAAGAAGCATCAGAAGATTCTGATGAAGATGAGCTGACTCTGATCTCCAAGAGACTCAACCGCATCTGGAAGCACAGGCAGAGCAAGTTCAAAGGCTCTGGAAAGGCAAAAGGAAAGTATGAGTCCTCAGGCCAGAAGAAGTCTTCAATCAAGGAAGTCACATGTTTTGAGTGCAAAGAATCTGGGCACTACAAAAGTGATTGTCCAAAGTTGAAGAAAGACAAGAAGCCAAAGAAGCACTTCAAGACCAAGAAGAGTCTGATGGTGACATTCGATGAATCAGAGTCAGAGGATGTTGACTCTGATGGTGAAGTCCAAGGACTCATGGCCATTGACAAAGACAAAGGAGCAGAGTCAAAGGAAGCTGTTGACTCTGACTCAGAATCAGAAGGAGATCCTAACTCAGACGATGAAAATGAGGTATTTGCTTCTTTCTCTGCCTCTGAACTGAAACATGCTTTGTCTGATATCATGGATAAGTATAACTCCTTATTGTCTAAGCATAAAAAGTTGAAAAAGAACTTATCTGCTGTCTCCAAGACTCCTTCTGAACATGAGAAAATTATTTCTGATTTGAAAAATGAAAATCATGCTTTGGTAAATTCTAACTCTGTGCTTAAGAACCAGATTGCTAAGTTAGAAGAAATTGTTGCCTGTGATGCATCTGATTGTAGAAATGAATCTAAGTATGAAAAGTCTTTTCAAAGATTCCTAGCTAAAAGCGTGGATAGAAGCTTAATGGCTTCAATGATCTATGGCGTAAGCAGAAATGGAATGCATGGCATTGGCTATTCTAAACCAATTAGAAATGAGCCTTCTGTGTCTAAAGCTAAATCCTTGTATGAATGCTTTGTTCCCTCTGGTACCATATTGCCTGATCCTGTACCTGCTAAAGTTGCTAAACATCCTCTTAAAAAGGGATCTTTCTCTATGACTAAATATCATGCAAATATTCCTTTAAAATATTATGTTGAGACACCCAAGGTGATCAGAACCTCTGGGGTAACTAACAAAAGAGGACCCAGAAAGTGGGTACCTAAGGACAAGATTATCTATGTTGCAGATATCCTTGATAGCTCCACTGAAACACCAATCATGGTATCTGGACAGTGGATGCTCGCGTCACATGACGGGAGAAAAGCGTATGTTCCGAGAGCTGAAACTTAAGCCTGGAGGCGAAGTTGGCTTCGGAGGAAATGAAAAGGGTAAAATTGTTGGTACTGGTACTATTTGTGTAGATAGTAGCCCATGCATTGATAATGTTTTATTGGTAGACGGCTTAACACATAACTTATTGTCTATAAGTCAATTAGCTGACAAGGGTTATGATGTTATATTCAATCAAAAGTCCTGCCGGGCTGTAAGTCAGATCGATGGCTCTGTTCTATTTAACAGCAAGAGGAAGAACAACATCTATAAGATCAGATTATCTGAGTTGGAGGCTCAGAATGTGAAGTTCCTTCTGTCTGTTAATGAAGAGCAGTGGGTATGGCATAGACGGTTAGGGCATGCCAGTATGAGAAAGATTTCTCAGCTGAGCAAGCTAAACCTTGTCAGGGGCTTACCCAATCTGAAGTTCGCTTCAGACGCTCTTTGTGAAGCATGTCAGAAAGGCAAATTCACAAAAGTCCCTTTCAAGGCAAAGAATGTTGTCTCAACCTCAAGGCCGTTGGAACTTCTGCATATTGACCTTTTTGGACCAGTGAAAACTGAGTCTATAGGTGGCAAGAGATGTGGGATGGTTATCGTTGATGACTATAGCCGCTGGACATGGGTAAAGTTTCTAACCCGCAAGGATGAGTCTCATGCTGTGTTCTCTACCTTCATTGCTCAAGTGCAAAACGAGAAGGCTTGTAGGATTGTGCGTGTCAGAAGTGACCATGGTGGAGAGTTTGAGAATGACAAGTTTGAGAGTCTGTTTGATTCCTATGGAATTGCACATGATTTCTCTTGTCCCATAACTCCTCAACAAAATGGTGTTGTTGAGAGGAAGAACAGAACTCTTCAGGAGATGGCTAGAACCATGCTCCAAGAAACTGGCATGGCTAAGCATTTTTGGGCAGAGGCAGTAAATACAGCATGTTACATTCAGAACAGAATCTCTGTGAGACCAATTCTGAATAAGACTCCTTATGAATTGTGGAAGAACATAAAACCCAACATTTCTTATTTTCATCCTTTTGGCTGTGTTTGTTATGTTCTCAATACTAAGGATAGATTGCATAAATTTGATGCTAAGTCTTCTAAGTGTCTATTACTTGGTTATTCTGATAGATCTAAAGGGTTTAGATTTTATAATACTGATGCTAAGACTATTGAAGAATCTATTCATGTTAGATTTGATGATAAGCTTGACTCTGACCAGTCAAAGCTAGTTGAAAAGTTTGCAGATTTAAGCATTAATGTTTCTGACAAAGGCAAAGCTCCAGAGGAAGTTGAGCCAGAGGAAGATGAACCAGAGGAAGAAGCTGGTCCCTCTAACTCACAAACTCTGAAGAAGAGCAGAATCACTGCAGCTCACCCTAAGGAATTGATTCTAGGCAACAAAGACGAACCAGTCAGAACCAGATCTGCCTTCAGACCCTCTGAAGAGACCTTGCTGAGTCTGAAAGGATTGGTGTCCTTAATTGAACCCAAGTCCATAGATGAAGCTCTTCAGGACAAGGATTGGATTCTGGCCATGGAAGAAGAATTGAATCAATTTTCCAAGAACGATGTTTGGAGCTTAGTGAAGAAGCCTGAGAGTGTCCATGTTATTGGAACGAAATGGGTATTCAGAAACAAGCTGAATGAGAAAGGAGATGTAGTCAGAAATAAGGCAAGGCTAGTTGCTCAAGGCTACAGCCAGCAGGAAGGAATAGACTACACTGAAACATTTGCTCCAGTAGCAAGACTGGAAGCAATCAGACTGTTGATCTCTTTCTCAGTAAATCACAACATAGTTCTACATCAGATGGACGTAAAGAGTGCCTTCCTAAATGGTTATATCTCAGAGGAAGTCTATGTTCATCAACCCCCAGGTTTTGAAGATGAAAAGAAACCAGACCATGTGTTCAAATTGAAGAAATCACTCTACGGTCTGAAGCAAGCTCCCAGAGCATGGTATGAGAGACTTAGCTCATTCCTTCTGGAGAATGAGTTTGTAAGGGGTAAAGTAGATACAACTCTTTTTTGCAAGACTTATAAAGATGATATCTTAATTGTGCAAATTTATGTTGATGATATTATATTTGGCTCTGCTAATCAATCTCTATGCAAAGAATTTTCTGAGATGATGCAGGCTGAATTTGAGATGAGTATGATGGGAGAATTAAAGTACTTTCTGGGAATACAAGTTGATCAAACACCAGAAGGAACATATATCCATCAGAGCAAGTACACTAAAGAACTTCTGAAGAAGTTCAATATGCTGGAATCTACAGTGGCCAAGACTCCAATGCATCCAACATGCATTCTGGAGAAAGAAGATATAAGTGGTAAAGTATGTCAGAAGCTCTATCGTGGCATGATAGGTTCACTTCTATACTTAACTGCATCTAGGCCAGACATACTATTTAGTGTTCATTTATGTGCTCGATTCCAATCAGATCCAAGGGAAACCCACTTAACTGCTGTTAAGAGGATCCTAAGGTATCTGAAAGGCACCACTAACCTTGGCTTGATGTATAAGAAAACATCAGAGTATAAGCTTTCAGGTTATTGTGATGCTGATTATGCTGGAGATAGAACAGAGAGAAAAAGTACTTCCGGAAATTGTCAATTTCTGGGAAGCAATCTAGTCTCATGGGCAAGCAAGAGGCAATCAACCATTGCACTATCAACTGCAGAGGCAGAATATATCTCAGCAGCAATATGCAGCACTCAGATGCTCTGGATGAAACATCAGCTGGAGGATTATCAGATCCTTGAGAGCAATATCCCAATCTATTGTGATAACACTGCTGCAATCTCATTGAGTAAGAATCCTATCCTACATTCAAGGGCAAAGCACATTGAGGTAAAGTATCACTTTATTAGAGATTATGTACAGAAGGGCGTACTTCTTCTGAAGTTTGTTGATACTGACCATCAATGGGCAGATATCTTTACAAAGCCCTTAGCTGAGGATAGATTTAATTTTATTCTGAAAAATCTAAACATGGACTTTTGTCCAGAGTGAAGATGGATCAGAACCTCTGACTATGATACTTCTTGATCAGAAGATGTCTAGTCCAGAAGGTAACTCAATCAGAGTGTGTGTGCCCACTGGTACTGACTCTGAAGCTGAGACAACAACACGTGTGTCAGAATTTCTGATGCATAGTTCCTTGTGCCCGTGTGACAGTCTGTTATGATTGCGTGTAGATATGCTTATCTCCTGTGTGTGATTTGTGTATTTTACTGTTACTATCTATCTTTAATTTTCAGCCGTTGATCTTAAAGTGCTTTTTGAATCAACAACGGTTATTTGATAAAACCCACTATACACACACGATCTCGTTCACTTCCGGTTTTTACTCTCGCTCTCTCTGCTTTTTCGAAACCGCTTGTTCTCGATTTCTCTCTCGATCTCTCTTCATCTTTCAACCTTCATCTTCTACCTCAAACCTTCAACCTCTTCAAAATGGTAAGACAAACCAGAAGATCTAATGCAGATGCACCTCAGTTCCCTCACATGGTAGTTGGTCTAGCAACGGGTCAAAGGGGCTCTGAGAACCCGGCACAAGAACAAGTTCAAGCTCAAGAGCAGATTGTTCCAATTGCAGAACGGGGCTGTGCCGTTCACTGCGTATTTGTTCCTGAGGAACTTCAAGTCCTGGCAGAATGGAGATTTGACCTCGACAACCTGGCTGCAAATGGGTATGATCTTCGTCCTGAAGTCCAAGCTCAAGGTTGGGGAAACTACTTCAACCGACTTCGAGGACCGGTGTATGAGAAACTGGTAAAGGAATTCTGGAAGCACGCAGACTGCGATGATACTCAGGTGGTCTCTCACATTCTTGGCAGAAAGATCATCATCACGGAGAAGTCATTCGTGAATCTGCTAGGTGCAGACACTGCTTATGGGTATCGGTTCCAATTCACTGAGTCGAAGCTGAAACCCAGCACCAAAGACAAAACCAACCAGGCCCTGTACACCACTTACAAACCGGGCAAGACGAGTTACAAGGTGATGGACCTTCACCCCAAACTCAGGATCTGGCACAAGATCCTGCTCAACTGCATAAACCAGAGACCGAAGGGCAGTTCCCCAGACTACATCAACTTCAACCAGAAGGCGATGTTGTTCTTCATCCAAGACAAGAGGAAGATCTGCCTTCCCTACTTCCTGTTCTCCTACTTGAAGGAATGTATCCGGAAGTCTAGGACTACTGCCTCCATCAAGTCAGCAATCAAGTATATCCCCTTTGGGAGACTGTTGTCTGATCTCTTGATTGAGAGTGGCCTCATTCAAGATCTGATCAATGCTGGTTGCACAGAGGATTTGAGCACCATTGTCAGTGATGTCTTCACTGCAAATTCTCTGAAGAAGATGGGTTTGGTCCAGAAGAAGATTGCTCCTGCTCATGAAGACACATCTTCTGAGATCAGAAGCAGAAGGATGCCTCTGAATGACTACCCTCTGTGGACTCAAGCAGACAATCCTGACGCCATCAGATGCTATGTTGAAGACCTAAGGGCTCAAGGATTCGAAATTGATCTTGATGAATTCTTCAGCAGACTGCCGCCAGCTCCAGAGTTTCCTTCTCCTCCCAAGAAGAAAGCTCAGAGGAAGATGGTTCTGGAAGAATCCTCAGAGGAATCTGATGTCCCTCTGGTCAAGAAGACGAAGAGAAAGCCTGATGATGGTGATGACAGTGATAGTGAGGATGGTCCTCCAAAGAAGAAGAAGAAGAAGGTCAGAATCGTGGTGAAGCCTACTCGGGTGGAACCAGCTGCTGAAGTAGTCAGAAGGACTGAACCTCCTGCCAGAGTGACTCGATCATCAGCACATTCAAGTAAGCCTGCACTTGCTTCTGATGATGATTTGAATTTATTTGATGCACTCCCTATTTCTGCTATGCTCAAACACTCCTCCAATCCCCTCACTCCTATTCCTGAATCCCAGCCAGCCGCACAAACCACCACTCCACCACATTCCCCAAGATCTTCCTTCTTTCAACCTTCTCCTACTGAAGCACCTCTCTGGAATTTGCTTCAGAACCAACCCTCTAGGTCAGAAGAACCAACCTCTCTCCTCACCATTCCGTACGACCCATTACTTTCTGAACCAATCATCCATGAACAACCCGAGCCAAACCAAACAGAACCACAACCCAGAACGTCTGATCACTCTGCTCCCAGAGCATCAGCATGTCCTGCTGCTAGAACCACGGATACAGACTCTTCAACAGCCTGTACACCTGTATCCTTCCCAACCAATGTTGCTGATTCTTCTCCCTCCAATAACTCTGAATCCATTCGAAAATTCATGGAGGTTAGAAAAGAAAAGGTGTCTACCTTGGAAGAATATTACCTAACTTGTCCAAGCCCTAGGAGATATCCTGGCCCTAGACCTGAACGTCTAGTAGACCCAGATGAACCTATCTTGGCTAATCCTTTACAAGAGGCAGACCCCTTGGTTCAACAAGCTCACCATGTCCCTGACCAACAAGAGCCTATTCAACCAGAACCTGAACCCGAACATTCAGTGTCTAACCAATCCTCGGTTAGATCACCTCATCCTCTGGTTGAAACTTCAGACCCTCACCTTGGAACCTCTGAACCCAATGTTCCCATGATTAACATTGGTTCTCCACAAGGTGTCTTTGAAGCTCATAGCAGCAATCACCCAGCCTCTCCTGAAACCAACCTCTCCATAATTCCCTATACTCACCTTCAACCCACATCTCTCTCTGAGTGCATCAATATTTTCTATCATGAAGCCTCCTTGAGGCTCCGCAATGTGCACGGTCAGACTGACCTCAGTGAGAATGCTGAAAGTGTGGCTGATGAGTGGAACAATTTGAGCACTTGGCTAGTGGCTCAAGTTCCAATTATGATGCAGCTCCTGCATGCAGAGGGAAGTCAGAGCATTGAGGCTGCAAAGCACAGGTTTGCTCGAAGGGTGGCTCTTCATGAACAAGAACAGAGAAATAAGCTTCTTGAAGCTATTGAAGAAGCCAAGAGAAAGAAAGAACAAGCAGAAGAAGCTGCACGTCAGGCAGCAGCTCAAGCTGAACAAGCCAGACTTGAGGCAGAGCGACTTGAAGCTGAGGCTGAAGCTCTTAGATGCCAAGCACTTGCACCAGTTGTGTTTACTCCTGCTGCTTCTGCTTCCATTCCAGATCCTCAAGCTGCTCAGAATGTTCCTTCCAGTTCTACTCAGCCAAGCTCATCCAGACTCGACATCATGGAACAACGTCTTGACACTCATGAATCCATGCTGATTGAGATGAAGCACATGATGATGGAACTTCTGCGACGCACTGACAAACCTTAGTTTTAGGATCTCTTTTTTTTTTTTTCGTTAACTTTGTTTTCCTTTTGTTAAACTCTGTTTCCTTTTTAATTTGTTCGTTTGTGATTATATATGCATATCTATATACTTGTGTCACATATGTTTGCTAAACTCGTTTTATTCATAATCTTTTTATGTTTACATCATACATTACTTCCCTATAAAGTCTAGAATGGAGGATCTCCTCATTCTTCTGCACTCCTGGCGCTGCTCTGACCTATCTTTCTCCAGACGCTCCAGTACATGCTGGATGTTGCTGAGCCTGTTCTTTAGCTCATCCCTCTCCAGAATCTCTTCTGAAGTCTTGAGCTTCTCTTCCAAACACTCTTTCTCTTCCAGCAGCTTGAGTTCAAGCCGGCTGAGTTCTTGCACCTCCTCCACGAAGGCAAGAAATTCCTTCAGGTCTCTCTCCAACTCTGGACGCAGGTCCTCTTCCAACAGTGTCCGTGTTAGCTCCGAGATGGTCGTTGTACCCTCTGGATGCCTGATGTTCAGGAACAAGTCCTCTTCAAAGGCCTTCTTCCTCAGCTCTTCTAGTGCTACGTTGTATGATGCCATTCTTTTTTACTGAAAATTGTTCGAGGTGTGAAGCTTACCTTTCTCTCCAACGCTTTTTATAGGCTTCACTTTCTCTCTGCAAGTTAATGCTCCTACAGTTTCTCGAGGTTAAGTTCTTGGTAACTGACCCTTCTATTTACTCACTTGACCGGTGGTAAACGTTCATCCCTTGCATTAACTCTTTTATTTATTTCGCCTAACTCTGATTCTTACATCGTTTTCGTTTTCTTTAAACTTAGACCTTCTCTAAGGGGGAGTACCTTGTATTCAAGCTAAGTTTTTCACACCCCAGGCTTTTTGCTTATGACAAAAAGGGGGAGTAAACCCAGTTTTTGATGTGTAAGATGTGTTAGTGTGATTTATTTCTCTTTTGGAGATTTTAAGAGTTCCACCTTCATGACCATAGATGTGTCACTGGGCAAATACAAGGAATACATTTCACTTCTTCTGAAGTGATTCTAAGTTGACTCTGATACCCAAGACTCTGATACCTTGTCCATGACTCTGATCACTTATGCGCTCTGATTATTCGTTTTTCATCTATGTCATAAGTTTTTCATTCTGAACTCTTACATCATTTAGCTCAGAATCTAGACTTTACTAACGTTTTCATCAAGTATTAGATTCAGGGGGAGCTAAGCTCAGAATCAAGCAGTGACTTGAATTCAGAATGAGCAAGATAAACTATTCACATCAGGATAAGTCTTATTCTATATCTCTAAACTCTGAGTGAATTCAGTTTAATGTTTAAGAATTGTTCATCAAAAATCCTAGTTTTGTCATCATCAAAAAGGGGGAGATTGTAAGATCAAGTTTTGATCGAGTAGTACAACTCTATGTTTTGATGATTACAAGTTAACCTTTTGATATGAACAATTGTGGTACTCTAACGTGTTTTTCTGAGTGTGCTATTTACAGGCTCTGACCTCAACTCAATCTCACACAAATCAGAAGCACTGTGTATAAAGAGTAACCCAAGCAACGCTTTCGCATTCACCATGTTCAGTATGAACAGTGGAAAAGCTTCAGAAGTTCTGAAGCTATACAAACTCTGATGTGGACTCAGTCGCTAGAAGCTCTGAAGATCCAAAAGTTCTGAAACCAAGAAACACTGAAGGTCAGATGTTCTGATGGTGTAGAAGACTCTGAAGATCCAGAAGCTGAATAGTGGAAACTCTGAAGTCCAGAAGCAAGAAACTCTGGAAGGCCATGTTCTTCCCTCTGAGTTCAGAATCAGAAGATACAATGGTCAGAGGATCTGTGCTTTCCCTCTGACTCTGATCAACCGGCTTCACAAGTTCCAATATGAAGTATTCCCCTGATCAGAAGTCTCCTAGGTTAAAAGGTCAAGTCGCTATCCAAGTACAAAAGCAAGTGTACCTTCCTGACGACCTACCTAACGTTCTCAGCCACAGCAGAAGCTGGATTTTCCAGAACTGCCCTCCAACGGTAGCATTTCCCATGCAACGCTCAACCCTAATCCTTGGAGTATATATAGAGGCTGAAGATTGAAAGAAGCGGTGTAGAAGTAACACATACGCGCAAGACATATTAAAATATTCTAAGCTTTCTTTCATCTGAAATTCATTGAGTTTACTATTAGCTTTTTAGAAGCAAATCTCTTGTAAACATTTCTTTGATAAACAGTTTGTTTAGTTCCTTTAGGAGATCAAGGTTGATCGGATCCTAGAGAAGACTAAGAGAGTGAATCTTAGTGTGAGCTAAGTCAGTGTAATTGTTAGTCACTTGTAGGTTTCAAGTGCAGTTGTAACTCTTACCTGATTAGTGGATTGCCTTCATTCTAAGAAGGAAGAAATCACCTTAACGGGTGGACTGGAGTAGCTTGAGTGATTTATCAAGTGAACCAGGATAAAATCCTTGTGTGCTTCTCTATCTCTTATCTTTAGCACTTAAGTTCTCGAA